>NW_024098401.1:0-44517 GCF_016545835.1 Crotalus tigris | reverse complement strand
GAACATGGACGGGCGGATTGATGGATGATAGATAGACATGACGGACGAATGGATTGATGAATATATATACGATGGGTGGATGGGCGATAGAGATGATGCCCAGGAGATGCCCAGTTGAGGGCTCCTTCCTTGTCCCTGGCAGGAGCTGGAGGGAAGGACGGGAGCTCCACCCTGCCCCAAGGCAGCACTTGGGTCTCCAACACGTGCTGCTAACTTCCAACCCTGCATCCTAACCACACAAGCAATCCTGCTCCGAATAGATGGAGATAGATAGATTAGATATGACGGATAGATGTCATGGATGGAGGGGTGATAGATACGATGGATGGATGGATGGATGGACAGTGAGAGAGAGAGAGAGAGAGAGAAAGAGACACACACACACACAAAGAGAGAGAGAGAGAGACACACACACACACAAAGAGAGAGAGAGAAAGAGACACAAACACACACAAAGAGAGAGAGACACACACACAGAGAGACAGACACACACACACACAGAGACAGAGAGACAGAGACAGAGGGAGACACACACAGAGACAGAGAGAAAGACACACACATACACACACATACAGAGACAGAGACACACACACAGAGAGAGACAGAGACAGAAAGAGACACACACACACAGAGAAAGAGAGACAGTGAGAAAGAAAGAGAGACACAGAGAGAGAGAGACACAGAGACACACACACACACACACACACAGAACGAGACAGAGAGAGACAGAGACAGAGGGAGACACACACACACACACAGAGACAGTGTGAGAAAGACACACACACAGAGAGAGAGACAGAGACACACACACAGAGAGACAGAAAGAGAGAGAGAGACAGAGAGAGACACACACACAGAGACAAATAGAGAGAGACAGTGAGAGAGAGAGAGAAAGAGAGAGACACAGAAAGAGAGAGACAGAGAGACAGAGACACACAAACAGACACACACACACACACACACACACAGATATTAGAATTCTTTATGACATGATTGGGCTGTGCCAGATGGACCAACATTTGGGGGGGGGGACATAGCTTGGTCCAGTTCAATACACAATCAAGCAACCCAGCTTTATCCTCCTTTCCAGAACCGACGTCGGTCCGCCTCTCTTTCCCTGCAGGGACCCTTCCTCAACAATGCGCCTCTGCTTCAGACACGGCTGCCGACAGCTCTCCCCTCCACCGGCTGATGAACTGCCTGAAGGAAATCCCCATACGACGGCCAAGTTATCTCAACACGCCGAACGCCTTCTCCTCTTCCTCTTCCTCCTCCTCCTCCAGCTGCAGTGAAACCGAAAGGGACCAACAGAGCCCAGGAAATTCAGCCTGGTGGGACAGTGGCCTGGGTCGGCATCAGCCACCAGGTGGGCCTAGGGCTGGGCTTGGAGAGGCCTTGGATGTTTTGAGGAGTGGGAGTAGAAGCCGTCCAAATTAGCGGTCCCAAACCTTCCGGGTTTTGCGGACCCGCGGTGGCAGTGGAAAAGGGATGGTTCCGTACCAGCGGCGAGTGAACGCGCGCGTGCGCGCCGCTCCCTTTGCACAAGCGACAGGCACATACGGCTTGCACAAATGTTGCTTTGCGTGTGTCCATGCTGGCCCGCCGCTCGCACAAGTGGAACTCCGTGCGCGCTTGCGTGCCACTGGTGTGGACCGGTTCCGAACTGGCTGCAGCTCGCTAGTGGGCTGAAATCGTGGCATTGGGGACAGTTTGGGAGGGTTTAGGAGATGGACCCTTGGCTGCACCTCCTTCACCCTCAGTCACCTGCCTTAGCTTTCCTCCGCCGCTGACCCTCCCCCGGCCATTTTCCATGGCCCTTTGGCCTGACCCGTCCATCCAGTTGTCATTTCACTCAGGCTATTGGGCTGTACAGGACCTCCCCCCCAGTGGCCCTGGTGGCTGCTACTCCCACCACCACCCTCCCTCCGGCCCTGGTGACAGATCTGCAAGGGCGAGGGGTGGAGGACCAGGGGGCCATTGGCCATGGAGAAAGGCCAGTGGAGGGCCAGTGGAGGAGGAAAGCCGGCCATAAATGAGCTGAGGGTGAAGGACGCACAACCAAGGGTCCGTGCCTAAATGTCCAATTCTGTGTGGGGGACCGCTGGTCCAGATGAGTCTCGCGCATCAAGTCCAGAGCAGGATATGAAATACGAGACCTTCCATCTTGGACATGTCCTGTTACATGGTTTTTCCCCCCACTTTCTGGACACATTCCCAGGATCTGAGAGGGATGTCCTCGTGGGACCAAAAGTGACGATGGAGCCCAAGAGGGAACATCTGTCCACCCAATTTCCTGCAGAAGAGGAAGAGAAGTTGGCCTCCGCACAAGAGGCCGACGTTGCGGACAGCGTTGACGAAGCACCTTCTGCCTCTCTCCTTGGCAACCCGGAGAATGACGCAAAGGATACGGGGGTCAAGCAGATGTTTCCCTCCATCACCCCGCTACAACGCTCCGGAACTCAGCGAGCTGTGACGTCCAGAGCCTCCGAAGCAAGAGAAGATGTACCACCTTCCGCACGTATGTAACAGGGAGGTGGCTTTTATGATGCTGAGTTGACCTCTTTGGGGACTTAAACCAGGATCTTGGGTGAGGATCAAGGTTGGCTGGGAGGGGGAGAATTCTTTGGAGAACCTCTAGGACCCTAAGGGAGAGAGCAGGAAGGAAGCCTTCTGCACAGCAGCCAAAGTGGAGATCAGACATGTCAAACTCGCGACGTCACGTGACGTAGCGCACTGTATCGGGATGGTTTTGCCATTGCCAGCAAAGGGGTGGGCGCGGCTTCCGGATGATGTGTCCAGCCCACGGGCTGGCAGTTTGACACCCCTGGTGTAGATGATAGAATTCTAGGGCAAGAAGGGACCTTTCTGGGTTGGTGGCCCAGGTGGAAGGGGACAAAGGCAGTGGTGGGATTCAACCAGTTCCCACCAGTTTGGTAGAAGCCGTAGCTAAATTTTGTTGCGTTTGGAGAACCGGCTGAACCCATGCTGCTTCTGGAAGTCCGTTCTAGACTTCGGAGGCCTGGAGGAGGTCTCCCGGACCTAGAAACGGCCCACTGGAAGTGCGTGGATGTCACTTCCGGAAATCCGTTCTAGGCCTCGGAGGCCTGGAGGAGGTCTCCCGGACCTAGAAACGGCCCACTGGAAGTGCGTGGATGTCACTTCCGGAAATCCGTTCTAGGCCTCGGAGGCCTGGAGGAGGTCTCCCGGACCTAGAAACGCCCCACTGGAAGTGTGTGGATGTCACTTCCGGAAATCCATTCTAGGCCTCGGAGGCCTGGAGGAGGTCTCCCAGACCTAGAACGGCCCGCCGGAAGTGCGTGGATGTCACTTCCGGAAGTCCGTTCTAGGCCTGCATCCACGCAGAGAACCAGATGTTCAGGTATTTGAATCCCACCCCTGGGCAAAAGGGATGGTTTTGTGGGCAGGGCGGGCGTATGTAAATGCGCGCGCAGGAGCAGCTGTTGCACGAGTGGGGCCACAAGTGTCCGCGATGCTCACGCGAGTGAGGCCCCGAGCTTTTGCACGCCCTGTGCAAGTGAGGCTACAAGTGCCTGCTACCCTTATGTGAGTGAAGGTCTGGGGCGCCCGTGACCGTTGTGCGAGTTGGGCTGCAATCGTCCACAACACTTGCAGAAGTGGGGCTATGCACGCGCACACACGTGCACACTAGCCCACTGCTCACACGGCCAGGTCACAAATAGGCCACGGACCAGTAGCGGGCTGCAGCCCACAGGTTGGGGACCCCTGTTCTATAGTCCAACTCCTTGTCCGAGGCAGAAGTCCTTCTCCCACCCCAAATGTTTGGTTGTCCACAATCTTTTGTTGAAAATGTCCAGCGAACGGAGAGCAATTATCGGGGCCTGGAAGATTGTGGTTGGCTGATGGTGACGCCTCGTTCCTTCCTTGGAGCCCCCCAGATAACAACCTGGCGGCTTCCACGCAAAAGTAGAGTGAGGAGAACTTCTCTTGAGGAGAACTTAGTTGAACGTCTCACAATCCAGGACTCTCACAGGCCGATAAAACTGGGTGGTCACCAAACCGAGCCGATCGTGATGATTCAGAATTGTCCACCCATCCGAGGAGTAGGTGGGAGAATCTTCCTAGATCTCGTCTCCTCCTCCAATGGCCTCGGTGGTTGTGACCTCTGAGGATCTCTGGAGTAAGGAAGCATCTCTGAGACTTGGGGTGTCCAACCGTAGTAGCCGCCCGCCCCGCGTTCTTCACTGTCCGTCCTTCTGCTTGGTGCAGCTCTCGTCAACAAGATCTTCACCCACGAGCTGAAGAAGGACCCAAGGGACACAACGTCAGCCCGGACCCCGAGGTGTTCCAGCCCCATGGGCCCCGGTTCCCGGGATGGGATGTCTCAAGGAGACACGGACTGGAGTCCGGGGGAAGAGCAGGTCCAGCCACTGCCTGGTGACCAAGGTGGGAGCCTCAGCTGAGATAGGATGAAAGTTGGGTTGTGAAATGGCTGCCAGAAAGCCAACGAGTTCAGAGAGCCCACAGTCCTCCTCTTCCCTCTAAAACCCGCCCCTTCCTCTTCCTCCTCCCTGGAAACTGCCTCTCTTCCAGCAGTCTTGACGTTACCTGGGTGGGTCGTGAGACGTCTGCAAGAATGTCGGAGAGTACGTAGGAGCTTAAAGTCCTCTTCCTCCCCCTCCCTCCCCCTCCTCCTCTTCTCCACAAACCCCCCTCCCTTCTAGCCCTGATGAAGCTCCCTAGTTGGGTCATGAAACGTCTGCAAGGAAACCACCCAGGTCAGAGAGCACCAAGGACCCCACCTACCTACCTTCCTTCCTTCCTTCCTTCCTTCCTTCCTTCCTTCCTTCCTTCTCCTCTTCCTCCCTTCTAGCACTGTTGATGTTTGCTAGTTGGGTCTTGAAACGTCTGCAAGGAAACCACCAAGCTCAGACAGCATCATAGTCTTTTTCTCCTCCTCCTCCTTCCTTCCTTCCTTCCTTCCAGCACTGATGACGTTCCCTAGTTGGGTCTTGAAACGTCTGCAAGGAAACCACCCAGCTCAGACAGCATCAAGGACCTCATAGTCTTTTTCTTCTTCTTTTCCTCCTCCTTCCTTCCTTCCTTCCTTCCAGCACTGATGACGTTCCCTAGTTGGGTCATGAAACGTCTCCGAGGAAACCACCCAGCTCAGAGGTCCCCCAAGGACCCCACAGTCCTTCCTCCTCCTCCTCCGCCTCTTCCTTCCTTCCTTCCTTCCTTCCTTCCTTCCTTCCTTCCTTCCTTCCTTCCTTCCTTCCTTCCTTCCTTCCTCCCTTCTAGCCCTGATAACGTTCCCTAGTTGGGTCCTGAAACGTCTGCAAGAAAACCACCCAGCTCAGAGAGCACCCAGGACCCCACAGTCCTTCCTCCTCCTCCTCCTCCCCACAGCCACCTCTCAGCCTTCGAACACTGATGCTATTCCCTAGTTGGGTCACGAAACGTCTGCGAGGAAACCATCCAAGGACACTTCCCCCCCTCCCCAGTTCTACTCTGAGCTTCTGTCAAGAGGATGGGGAGGATCTCCTCCCGGCTCTTATCCTGCCGTGGCCCCGAGTTCAAATCCTGCTCCCCTTCGGAGGGGAGGCCCCGGTGTGCTGCCGCCATATTGGGGGAAGATTGCAGGGGAGGGGAAGGGTGAATTGCGATCGGCCTCCGCCAACGGCCGGGTGACGTCTTTCTCCCTTTGCTCCGAAGGGCTGACCGGCAGCAGGCCTCTCCAGGGCCTGCTCAGCTGCCTGGAGGAGCTTGCCTACCCAAGCACCCCCAGGCCCTGCCCCTCCTTGGCCAGGAAGAGGCCCCGACAACCGCAGCACAACCAGGAGGAGGAGGAGGAAGAGCAAGCAGCCCATTGCAAAAAGAAATCCTGGCAAGGCGAGTATGGGAGGCTGCATCTCCAACGGGACAGAAGACAGAGGACAGGGGGATTCTGGGAGTCGAAGTCCACCTTTCCTCAAGCATGCTGGCTGGGGGATTCTGGGAGTCGAAGCCCGTCCCTCTTAAAGCAGGCCGGCTGGGGGATTCTGGGAGTTGAAGTCATTCCCACTTAAAGCATCCTGGCTAGGGGATTCTGGGAGTTGAAGTTCACCCCCTTAAACATCCTGGCTGGGGGATTCTGGGAGTCGAAGTTCACCCCTCTTAAAGCATGCTGACTGGGGGATTCTGGGAGTTGAAGTTCGCCCCTCTTAAAGCATGCTGACTGGGGGATTCTGGGAGTTGAAGTTCACCCCTCTTAAAGCATCCTGTCTGGAGGATTCTGGGAGTCGAAGTCCACCTCTCTTAAAGCATCCTGGCTAGGGGATTCTGGGAGTTGAAGTCCTCCCCTTTTAAAACATGCTGACTGGGGGATTCTGGGAGTCGAAGTCCACCCCTCTTTAAGCAGCCAAGCTTGAGAAACGCTCGGAAATTCGGGCACCCAGAGCTGAACCATTGCATTTGATCAACCTAGAGCAGGGATAGGCAACCCTGGCTCTTTTATGACGTGTGGACTTCAACTCCCAGAATTCCTGAGCCAGCCTGGCTCAGCTTGGAAACCCCTCCCTTTCCCCTCAGCGTGGCTGGCTCAGGAATTCTGGGAGTTGAAGTCCACATGTCATAAAAGAGCCAAGGTGGCCTACCTCTGGCCTAGGCTTAGGCTGCTTTATCACTCGGAGACTTCAACTCCCAGAATTCCTGAGCCAGCCTGGCTCAGCTTGGAAACCTCTCCCCGTCCCCTCAGCGTGGCTGGCTCAGGAATTCTGGGATTTGAAGTCCACCAGTCATAAAAGAGCCAAGGTGGCCTACCTCTGGCCTAGGCTGCTTTATCACTCGGGGACTTCAACTCCCAGAATTCCTGAGCCAGCCTGGCTCAGCTTGGAAACCCCTCCCTTTCCCCTCAGCGTGGCTGGCTCAGGAATTCTGGGAGTTGAAGTCCACGAGTCATAAAAGAGCCAAGGTGGCCTACCTCTGGCCTAACCCCCTCATGACTCGTGGACTTCAACTCCCAGAATTCCTGAGCCAGCCTGGCTCAGCTTGGAAACCTCTCCCCGTCCCCTCAGCGGGGCTGGCTCAGGAATTCTGGGAGTTGAAGTCCACGCGTCATCAAAGAGCCAAGGTGGCCTACCTCTGGCCTAGGCCCCCTCATGACTCGTGGACTTCAACTCCCAGAATTCCTGAGCCAGCGTGGCTCAGCTTGGAAGCCTCTCCCTTTCCCCTCAGCGTGGCTGGCTGAGGAATTCTGGGATCTGAAGTCCACCAGTCATAAAAGAGCCAAGGTGGCCTACCTCTGGCCTAACCCCCTCATGACTCGTGGACTTCAACTCCCAGAATTCCTGAGCCAGCCTGGCTCAGCTTGGAAACCTCTCCCCGTCCCCTCAGCGGGGCTGGCTCAGGAATTCTGGGAGTTGAAGTCCACGCGTCATCAAAGAGCCAAGGTGGCCTACCTCTGGCCTAGGCCCCCTCATGACTCGTGGACTTCAACTCCCAGAATTCCTGAGCCAGCGTGGCTCAGCTTGGAAGCCTCTCCCTTTCCCCTCAGCGTGGCTGGCTGAGGAATTCTGGGATCTGAAGTCCACCAGTCATAAAAGAGCCAAGGTGGCCTACCTCTGGTCTAGGCCTAGGCCACTTTATGACCCGTGGACTTCAATTCCCAGAATTCCGGAGCCAGCCTGGCTCAGCTTGGAAACCTCTCCCCGTCCCCTCAGCGGGGCTGGCTCAGGAATTCTGGGAGTTGAAGTCCACCAGTCATAAAAGAGCCAAGATGGCCTACCTCTGGCCTAGAGGAACACAACTCCGTCGAACTAACCAGCCTGGGGCCCTTGTCCTCTCTATAGGTGCTGTCTCTTCCAGTGCCCCCACTTGTGACGAGGGGACATCGGGGCCCCAGCAGAACGGCCATTCCTGCCCACGGAACAGCTGGTCCTCTGCACATATGCAGAGTGACCCTCCCAGGTGGAACCCCCCGGCCTCGTTTCGGATGGGAGCCCGAAGAGCTTCTGCAACGGGTGAGGAGCGGACAAACGTAAGGAGAGCTGGGAAGCACGGATGGGAGTTGGTGTTGGAGTCCTTGGCAAGGCTGAGCCCCCCGCCACCTGCCCGGGAAAAGTGGCACCATCAGATCTTGACCTTTGGGGGGGGGATAGAATAGAATGGAATGGAACAGAACAGAACCGGATGGAATGGAATAGAATGGAATAGAATAGAATGGAATGGGATGGGATGGGATGGAATAGAATAGAATATAGAATAGAATGGAATGGGATGGAATAGAATATAGAATGGAATGGAATGGGATGGAGTAGAATAGAATATGGAATGGAATAAAATGGAATGGGATGGGATGGAATAGAATGGAATAGAATAGAATATAGAATAGAATATAGAATAGAATGGAATGGGATGGAATAGAATGGAATGGAATAGAATCGGATGGAATGGGATGGAATGGAATAGAATATAGAATGGAATGGAATGGAATAGAATATAGAACATAGAATGGGATGGGATGGGATGGAATGGGATGGAGTAGAATAGAATATAGAATGGAATGGAATAGAATATAGAATGGAATGGAATGGGATGGAATAGAATATAGAATATAGAATGGAATGGGATGGAGTAGAATAGAATATAGAATGGAATGGAATGGGATGGAATAGAATGGGATGGAATGGAATAAAATGGAATGGGATGGAATAGAATAGAATATAGAATAGAATGGAATAGAAGAGCAACTACGATGATTAAAAGCCCAGAGATCTAAAACATACAAAGAAGAACGGTTGCAAGAATTGGGTTGGGCCAGACTAGTGAAAAGACAAACTAGGGGGGGGGACACAATAGCAGCCTTCCAGTATTTGGGGGAGCACCCCAAAGAAGAGGGGGGGGTGTCCACATATCCTCCAAAGCTCCTGCAGGTAGGACGAGAAACGACGGATGGAAACTGACCAAAGAGAGAAGCAACCTGGAATTAAGGAGAAAGCTCCCAACAGGGAGGACAATTAACCAGTGGAACAACTGGCCACTGGAAGTCGTGGATGCTTCATCCCTGGAGGTTTTTAAGAAGAAACTGGACAGCCACACGTCTGAAATGGTATAGGGTCTCCTGCTCGAGCAAGGGGGGTTGGATTAGAAGACCTCTAAGGTCCCTTCCAACTCCATTTGTCTATGATTCTGTAAGGTTTTCCTGTTCAAGCAGGGGGTTGGACTGGATGACCCCTAAAGTCCCTTCCAACTCCATTAGTCTATGATTCTCTCAGGGATTCCTGCTGGAGCAGGGGGTCAGATTAGATGACCTCCAGGGTCCCTTCCAACTCCATTAGTGTACGATTCTGTAAGGGTCTCCTGCTTGAGCAGGGGATTGGACTAGATGACCTCCAGGGTCCCTTCCAACTCCATTAGTCTACGATTCTGTAAGGGTCTCCTGTTGGAGCAGGGGCTCAGACTAGATGACGTCTAAGGTCCCTTCCAACTCCATCTGTCTACGATTCTGTAAGGGGTTCCTGCTGGAGCAGGAGGTCGGACTAGATGACCTCCAAGGTCCCTTCCAACTCTGTTCTCATTGGTTGATTGATTGATTGATAATTCTCTCCAGAATGACGATCAGGGTCTCACGCTGATCTTCCCGTCTTTCCCAGCCAGGGACAAAGGAAGACTTCCGGCCTTGGATGCAGGACCAGAGGCGAAGAACAGCCGCTCCGCGGCTCCGGGACTCTGCAGCTGCTCCCACGGAGCCGAGTCGGGAGCCGTGCAGCCCCTCGTCTCCAAACAGCTGGGCCGCCTGGCCGCCGACGTGAGCAGCCTTTGCCGGGACCTCTCCGGCCTGCAGAGCCACGTCTTGCAGCTGGAGCAGGACGCTCGCTGCTGGGCGCTGGAGCTGGCCGCGCTGCACCTGGAGAACCACCGCCTGGACAAGTACGCCCGGCGCCTGGAGAACCGTTGCCGCGCCTTGGAAAGCCGCTCCCGCCGTGCCAACCTACGCCTTCTGGGCTTGCCGGAGGGGGCCGAAGGGGGCGACCCGGCCGCTTTCCTCCGACGCGCCCTGCCGGAGTTGCTGGGCTGGCGCCCGGGAGCGCCGGTCTTGGAGATCGAGAGCGCCCGCCGGATCCGAAGCTGGGACTCGTCCGGCAAGCCGCGCCCGCTGCTCTTCCGCGTCTCCCGCTCCGCCGACCGAGCGGCCGTGCTGGAAGCGGCGCGCAGCCGGCCGCTGCGCTTCGCCGAGGCGCAGCTTGCCATCTTGCCCGATCTTGGCGCCCCACGGCGGAGACCGCCGCCCGCCCCCTTCCGGAGGAGCCGGTGGGTGGCCGACCTGCTTTTCGGGGGGCGGCCCATCCCCCCTTGCACCCCCCTGGTGGCCGTGGGGAATCCGGGGTTGCCCCCCTCGCCGGGGTCTCGTGGGGGCTGCGAGCAACACAATCTGTGAGACATTGCCGGGGGGTGGGGCGGGGGAGACGGTCCGGGAAAGCGACTTGGGACGACGGTCGACCAAAACCGACTTTCCCAAGCGTGGGAAAGCATTGACTCTCTCCTCCTTGCCGTCCAGCGAAGGTGGGTGGGCTAAGCCACCGTCCTGCTACTTTTGCATGGCTTCTCTGCAAAGGGGGGGGGGGTTTAACAATTAGGGGAAAGGGGGGAAACGGTTGTGTCCCGTCCCTACTTCTCACCCGCTCCCCTGCTGCTGCTGTGTAGGCATTGCACAAGAGAGGGGTGTTGGCCTGGGTCTCCAACGGGTGCCCCCCCCAGACCCTTTCCAAGTGACCAGATCTGGGGTGCAGGAGGTGGGGGGCCAAAGTCTCCATGAAGCAGAGTTTGGCAATCGTGATGGTTTTAAGAGGGGAGCAACTCCCAGAATCCCCCAGCCGGCCTGCTTTAAGAGGGGAGGGCTTCCACTCCCAGAATCCCCCAGCCGGCCTGCTTTAAGAGGGGAGGGCTTCCACTCCCAGAATCCCCCAGCCGGCCTGCTTTAAGAGGGGAGGGCTTCCACTCCCAGAATCCCCCAGCCGGCCTGCTTTCAGAGGGGAGGACTTCCACTCCCAGAATCCTCCAGCCAGCAGGGGGAATGTCCGGGGGGGGGGGGAAGATCCATGCTGGGAGTTCTAGTTCCACCTCAGGCACGAAAGCCAGCTGGGTAATTTTGGGCAAATCGCCAGGTTAGGGTGAGTTAAAGTCTCACCTTAGGAACGTTGACGTTGGGCCAATCACTGGGAGACAGGGAGCTGTAGTCCTGCCTTAGCCGTGAAAGCCAGCTGGATGACTGTGGGCCATTCACCGGGAGACGAGGAGTTCTAGTCCTACCTTAGTCACAAAAGCCGATTGGGTGACTTTGGGCCGATTACCAGGAGATATAGAATTCTAGTCCTCCTTAAGCAGGAAAGCTAATTGGGTGACTGTGGGCCAATCACCAGGAGACGGTGAGTTCTAGTCCCAGGTTAGGGAGAGGAGCTAACTGGGTGACTTTGGGCCAATCACCAGGAGACGGTGAGTTCTAGTCCTATGTTAGGTATAGGAGCTAACTGGGTGACTTTGGGCCAATCACCGGGAGATGGTGAGTTCTAGTCCCATGTTAGGGATAGGAGCTAACTGGGTGACTTTGAGCCAATCACCAGGAGACTGGGAGTTCTAGTCCCATGTTAGGTATGGAGCTAACTGGGTGACTTTGGGCCAATCACCGGGAGACGGTGAGTTCTAGTCCCATGTTAGGGATAGGAGCTAACTGGGTGACTTTGAGCCAATCACCAGGAGACTGGGAGTTCTAGCCCCATGTTAGGTATAGGAGCTTACTGGGTGACTTTGAGCCAATCACCAGAAGAGGGTGAGTTCTAGTCCCAATTTGGGCCCACCGACTTTAGGCCAATCACCAGGAGACGTTGAGTTCTAGTCCTGCCTTCAGCACGAACGTCGGCGGGGCGACTTGGGCCCAATCACCAGGCGGCGGTGAGTTCGAGTCCTACCACAGGCACGAAAGCCAGATGGGGGGGCATTTCCTGTCTCTCTCTCTCTCTCTCTCAGTCCAATCTTCCTCACAGGATTGTCGTTCTGAGGAAAATAAGAGGAAGAAGGAATACTATGTACGTCCGCCATTTTGAATTGCTTGTAAAGTAATCGAGGCGGAGCGAAAACCGATAAGAAAATATCTAATAAATAACTGAACAAACAAAACGAGCGTTTTGCAAGATGGCTTGGGCGCACACACACACACACACACACACACACCCTGCCCCTCCCTCGGTGGAAATTAGTGAGGACGGATTGGCCACGAAGCAGCCACGGTCCCCAAGCCCTCGGCCTCACCTGGGAACACCTCTATTTAGATCTTCCCCAATGTACACCTCTGCGGCACGCACACGCCTAATCAGGTTTCTAGCCCTCAGTAAGACAGTCTGCATATTTGAGCAGCTGCTGCCGGCACTAGGCAGGCACTAATGAGCCCTATTTATGTTTTATTTATTTAGGGTTTTTTTTTCTTCTATTTATGTTCCAGCTCCCGGGGTCAAGCAGGAGACCCTTAACGGAATCGCAGAGCTGGAAGGGACCCTGGAGGTCATCTGGCCCAACCCCCTGCTCGAACAGGAGACCTCTACAGAATAACAGAGTTGGAAGGGACCCTGGAGGTCATCCACTCCAACCCCCTGCTCAAACAGGAGACCCCTACAGAATAACACAGTTGGAAGGGACCCTGGAGGTCACCTAGTCCAACCCCCTGCTCAAGCAGGAGACCCTTCCAGAATCATAGACAAATGGAGCTGGAAGAGACCTTAGAGGTCATCTAGTCCAACCCCACGCCCAAGCAGGAGACCCTTCCAGAATCATAGACAAATGGAGCTGGAAGAGACCTTAGAGGTCATCTAGTCCAACCCCACGCTCAAGCAGGAGACCCTTCCAGAATCATAGACAAATGGAGTTGGAAGGGACCCTGGAGGTCATCTAGTCCAACCCCCTGCTCAAGCAGGAGACCCTTACAGAATCATAGACAAGTGGAGTTGGAAGAGACCTTAGAGGTCATCTAATCCAGCCCCCTGCTCAAGCAGGAGACCCTTCCAGAATCATAGACAAATGGAGTTGGAAGGGATCCTGGAGGTCATCTAGTCCAATCCACTGCTCAAGCAGGAGACCTTTATACAGAATCATAGACAAATGGAGCTGGAAGGGACCCTAGAGGTCATCTGGCCCAACCCCCCGCTCAAGCAGGAATCCCTTACAGGCAGTGGTGGCACACCTAGGGCACGTGTGCCAGAGGCGGCACTCAGAGCCCTCTCTGTGGGCATGTACGCCGTCGCCCCAGCCCTACCTCCCCCCCGTGGCCCCTTCCCCCCCAACAGCCCCCCCTGGAGGAGAGTTGCGCCCGGGCATGGCCCGTATGGAGCAGCGCAGCCAAAGATATGGCAGCCGGGCAGCGGGGACAAGACTCCGCCCTCGTGCCCCGTCGCGCGCAATCAATGCTGCGGGGTGCGGGCAGACGGCGTGGCCGCCGTGGTCCTGCTGGGTCGCCTGGGCGATCCGCGGCCGGCCGGGGAGGCGGGGAGTGGCCTTGCGGGTGGGCGGGGGCGGAGCGGGGACAGGGCAGGCGGGGCGGAGTGGGTGGGACCAGGGCTGGGGCACCCTGTCGACGTGAAAGATGCATAAGTCGTCTCTGATAGACAGGGCTGCCAGTTCAGAGAGACACCTAGCTCAGTGGTTCTCAACCTTTTTAATGCCGCGCCCCCCAACCGGTCGTAAGTCGAGAACTACTCAACCGGTCGTAAGTCCAGGACTACTCAACTGGTGCATCCCCGTTGGCAGACTGGGATTTTTGGCGGGCTCAGCAGGGCAGAGACAGCCTGGACCATTCCTATTGGCTTTTGAAAGCCAATAGAATTAAACTCTATTCAAGAGAGTCTATTCTATTGGCTTTCAAAAGCCAACAGAATAAAAGGGAGGAGCACAGCTAAGGAAAAGGGGGGGAAAAATGGCGGACTGCGTTGTTTGGCGACCCCCGTGAAATGGTCGTTCGACCCCAAATGGGGTCCCGACCCACAGGTGGAGAACCACTGGCCTAGCTGATGTGACGGCCACTAGGAAGGCCATCTTAAGCGTCAGGCTCGAAGGGAAGAGAAGTGAGAACCTGTAGGACAGTGGTTCTCAATCCATCCATCCACCTTTCCAATCCATCCACCCATCCATCTTTCAAATCCATCCATCCATCCATCTTTCCAATCCATCCACCCATCCATCCATCTTTCCAATCCTCCATCTTTCCAAATCCATCCATCCATTCATCCATTTTTCCAATCCATCCATCCATCTGTCCAATCCATCCATCCATTCACCTTTCCAATCCATCTATCCATCAATCCACCTTTCCAATCCTTCCAATCCATCCATTTATCCATTTTTCCAATCCATCCATCCATCCTTCCAATCCATCCATCCTTCCAATCCATCCAGCCATTCACCTTTCCAATCCATCTATCCATCCATCCACCTTTCCAATCCATCCATCCATCCATTTTTCCAATCCATCCATCCATCTATCTTTCCAATCCATCAATCCATCCATCTTTCCAATACATCCATCCATCAATCCACCTTTCCAATCCTTCCAATCCATCCATTTATCCATTTTTCCAATCCATCCATCCATCCTTCCAATCCATCCATCCTTCCAATCCATCCAGCCATTCACCTTTCCAATCCATCTATCCATCCATCCACCTTTCCAATCCATCCATCCATCCATTTTTCCAATCCATCCATCCATCTATCTTTCCAATCCATCAATCCATCCATCTTTCCAATCCATCCATCCACCTTTCCAATCCATCCATCCACCTTTCCAATCCATCCATCCACCTTTCCAATCCATCCATCCATCCATCTTTCCAATCCATCCATCCACCTTTCCAATCCATCCATCCACCTTTCCAATCCATCCATCCATCTTTCCAATCCATCCATCCATCCATCCATCTTTACAATCCTTTCAGCCAGCCAGCCAGCCGTTTCTCATCCTTGGCAACTTGCAAGTGGATGGACTTCAACTCCCAGAATTCCCTAGCCAGCATGTTGAGAAGCTCTGATCTCTTTTTCTACTTCCCTCCCTCCTTCCTCATCTATCCATCCATCCATTTTTCCAATCCATCTGTGGTTTTTTTATAATATTTTATTAATTTTCCAATTTTACATTTGAATATTTAAAAAGCAGCGCAGTGACTGGGTTAATCGATAGTTCAATAACAAAATCTTAGTGGAAATCTCAGATATTTCTTCTCTTTTTCCCCTTAACATTTACTGTCTCATATTCAGATTAGTACATTTCTAATTATATCAGCTCAATAAGAACATCATTATTACATTTATCAATAAATTTTTAGCTTATACATATCAGAATTACATTCACTCTTCATAAACAATCCATATCCTGTTATTGATTTTTACTCAGTTTTTAATTTCTTATCAATATTCCAATTTAACCTTTGATATTTATAATTTTCAGACTTTGGGTAACCAAAATTTCCCTTATCTCATTTCATAACAAACTATAATATCCAAAATACATATTTTATCTATTTGAATATAATCTATTTCCCATCATATTAAATCATCTACTTAATAACACAATATCCCCTTTAATAAATCAAAACCATTATATATATTGCCTGGGTTAATCAATAAATCAAACATATTCATAATATTTCATTTTATCCATCCGTTCCTCATCCTTGGCAACTTGCAAGTGGCTGGACTTCAAATCCCAGAATTCTCCAGCCAGTGTGTTGAGAAGCTCTGATCTTTTTTCTCCCATCCTCCCTCCCTCTTTCCCATCCATCCTGCTTTCCTTTCTTCCCGCCTTTTGTCTTCTCTGTGTTCTGCCTACTGTTTCATTTACCTCAGAAGCTAGAAAACTTTTCTCCCCTCCCCCGCCCCCCAGGAACCTACCTCCAGCCTGGCCACTTTCACTGAAGAGAAAATGGACGAGGGGTTGAAGGCAGCTCCCGGTTCTGGCTGACCACCAGCTCTCCATTTTCATAAAGGGGGTGTTGGGGGTGTGGAAAAGAACAGCCAGACTGGTGGGGGGACGGGGCAGGGGCAAAACACTCCACCGCCAGGATTGCCTGGAAAGCATTTCCTCCCCCATCGAGAGCTTCGCAGCCTCTGGGATGGTGATTCTCATCCGTGGCCACTTGAAGATGGCTGGACTTCAACTCCCAGAATTCCCCAGCCAGTACATTGAGTAGCTTTGATCTCTTTTTCTCCCTCCAACCCTCCATCTTTCCCATCCATCCAGCTTTCGTTTCTTCCCGCCTTTTTTCTTCTCTGTCTTCTGCCTACTGTTTAATTTACCTCAGAATCTTCCTATCTACCCCACTATCTTGTCTGTTTATGCACGAGGTGATCTGCGCTGTGATTGGTTGCCTTAATTATAAAGGGGGCGTTTCCCTCGCCCCCCAGCCTTTTTTCTTCTTTGTGTTCTGCCTGCTGTTTAATTTACATCAGGATCTTCCTGTGTTCCCCACTGTCTTGTCTGCTCATGCAGAAGGCGCGCTACACTGTGATTGGTTGCCTTAATTATAAAGGGGGCGTTTCCCTTCCCTGCCGTCTTTTTTCTTCTGTGTGTTCTGCCTGCTGTTTAATTTACCTCAGGATCTTCCTGTGTTCCCCACTGTCTTGTGTTTCCTCCTTTCTGGATGATAACAAAGACTCTTGTAAGTTTGAAATGATACCTATTTTAAAGAAAGAAGCAAATTTAGATGAGTGGCAGAAAGGTATCAATAAATTTATCTGGGCAGGGAAAAAACCAAGAGTAAAACTTAAAATTTTACAAGATATACGAGAGAAAGGTGGACTTAAGGTACCGGATTTGAAATTGTATTACGATGCTGTGGTTTTAACATCAATTAATGATTGGGTTAATCTAACAAATGTAGATATACTCCTTTTGGAGGGATGGGATTTACTTTTTGGATGGCATGCCTATTTAATTTATAATAAAAAGGTTGATGGGGTCTTTAGATCTCATATCTTAAGAATTTCTTTACTTCGGGTTTGGAAGAAATACTATAGAAGTGATTCAAGAATTCCATTATGGGCTATTCCATGGCATGCAATAGAAGGAATAAGGAGAGGAGTTAAGATGGATATTATTTCTTATACACAATTACTTAAGTGGGATGGTAAAAATTGGCAATTAAAATCTATGGATGAATTAGCACAAGAAAATATTATTTATTCATGGTTTCAGTATAGACAATTATTGGAAAGGTGGAAGATAGATTATAAGGTGGGCTTGCTTAGAGAGGATGAGAATTTGTTAAAACAAATTAGAGATCAAAGTCGAACCCACATTAAAAGAATTTATGGTGTTTTGGTGGAATTGGATTCAGAAGCAGAGCTAGTTAAAGATTGCATGGTTAAGTGGGCACAAAATTTTGATGAACCGATTTTATTAGATACATGGGAGATTATTTGGGTGAGGAATGTTAAATTCACGCAAGCCCAAAACTTACGGGAAAACTTTTATAAAATGTTTTATAGATGGCACCTTGATCCACAAAAAATGTCTCGTATGTATCCAAACCTGCAGCCTAAATGTTGGAGATGTGGTTGCTCGGATGCTACTTATTATCATATCTGGTGGTCATGTAAAAGTATTAAAGCTTTTTGGATTAAGATATGGTGGAATATTCAAAGAATTTTTAAAAGAAGGATAAAATTTACTCCACAATTGTTTTTGTTGGGTATTGTTTCTGATTGTGATGATAAAGAGATTATTTTAATGTTAAATTTAATTACTGCGGCTAGGTTGTTAATAGGGCAATATTGGAAGAAGGAATCTTTGCCTACTTTGCAAGAATGGTTTTTTAAAGTTTCTTACTTAGCGGAAATGGCAAAAATTTGATGAATAAATTTTATACAATATAAGTATGATATAAGAAAATATTATCTAGCTTTTGAATAATTTATATAAGTTTAAGATAGTATTTAGAAGTGTAATTGTTATTATTCTTTAATTTTTTATTTTTTATTTTTTTTATTTTCTCTTTTTTTCCCCCCTCTTTTTGTTTTTTATATATAATGGAGTTAAAGTATTTTACAATTTATTTATTGAGTGTAATTATATTTGCTTAAGGTTTATTTGGGTTTAAAACTTTTTTTCTTTTAAGATCTAGTTAAGCTTATATTCAGCTCTGGGAAGAACGGGGGAGGGTTTTGGGGTGGGTTGGGAGGGATAGGGGAAGGGATTTTTATTGTAAAACTTTAAAAAAAATTTAATAAAAAAAAGACTCTTGTAAGTTTGAACATTAAATATTATTTATAGATAGATATGTAAAAGACAACAAGTTTGTGTTAGTCTCTCCGATTTCACCTGGACTGCTGCTGTGCAATTTTACCTCAAGGTGTTCCTGTGCTCCTGACTATTTTGGTTTTTTCTTTCTTTCTGGATGATGGCAAAAGTAAGTCTGAATGTTAAACGTATTTATTTACATATACTAAAGGCTAGCTGTTTCTCATCCTTGGGAACTTGAAAATGGGTGGACTTCAACTCCCAGCATGCCTCAACCAGCATGTTGAGAAGCTCTGATCTCTCTCTCTCCCTCCCTCCCTCTCTCTGGCTGTTTCTCATCCTTGGGAACTTGAAAATGGATACACTTCAACTCCCAGCATGCCCCAGCCAGTATGTTGAGAAGCTCTGATCTCTCTCTCTCCCTCCCTCCCTCTGGCTGTTTCTCATCCTTGGGAACTTGAAAATGGATAGACTTCAACTCCCAGCATGCCCCATCCCTCCCTCCCCATCCCTCCTTCCTTCCCCATATATCTCCCTTCTTTCCTCCCCCCTCCCCCATTTATCTCCCTCCCTCCGTCCCTCTCCTTCCTTCCTCCCATCATATATCTCATTCCCATCTACCCATCCCTCATATTTCCTCCCTCCCGTCTCCTTCCTTTCTTCCATCCCTCCCTCCCCACACCTTTCTTCCTTCCTCCCTCCCTTCCACCATATATATCTTTCCCCTCTTCCATCCATCTATCCATCTAACACTTCTGGAGGCAGGTCGTTCCACTGATTAATTGTTCTGTCAGGAAGTTTCTCCTTAGTTCCAGGTTGCTTCTCTCTTTGGTTAGTTTCCATCCGTTGCTTCTTGTCCGGCCTTCAGGGGCTTTGGAGAAGAGGTCGACAAATCCGAACGTCCTGCTGCAAATTTGGCTGCTGGGCATGTGTCCTTCTTCCTCCTGCTTCCTGGAGCCAGTGTGAAAAGCTACGGGGGATACCCTGCATTCTGCTCCATCCCTCAAGTATAATCTGACACGAATTCCATGTCCCCCTCTCTCCAGGACGATTGGACAACATCCCCGTTCTCCTCTGCCTTTGGATCACATTGCAGACAGAGCTGGTTAGGCTGAGGTTCATTAGTCCCCCTGACACACACACACACACACACACACACACAAACAAACAAACAAACAAACTTTTGTAAGGAAAGAGATTTAATAAGAAGGTCTCTGATTGAAACAGTCATGACCGTCCTAGTGAGTCTAGGTGTTGTCTCTGGAAGGTGGTGTAGAGCAGTGCCCCACAACCTTTTGGGCACCAGGGACCAGTTCCGTGGAAGGTGTTTTTTCCATGGAACAGGGGGCCTTGGTTTCACATGCTGCCTGGATCCCACCCATGCAGGAATGGGACTTTGACCACTTGCGCAGCCCAGTTCCTGGTGGACCATAGATCGGTATCAGTCCACAGCCCATGAGTTGGAGAGCCCTGATGTAGAGGAGTACAGTCTCAGCCTTGCAGAAAATATGTGGCAGCTGATAGGAAAAAACAAATCCGCTCCAGGATAACAGGAAGGGGTGAGAAAGAAGCTCAAGGCTGCCCTGGCTTGATGCTCTTTGGTGCCAGAAGGAGTGCTCTCCAGATTCTCCTGCTCTCCCCGTAAAGTTGAGCTCTAACATTTCTTGTGTTGTTGGCTTCCCGGCCTGGTCTACCTCGAAGGACAGACAGGTGGGAAGCCCCAAAGACCTGGTCCTCCCTAAAGGACACGGGTCCAGGATAGGAGAGAATTCGGCTGTGGGACTTACTGATCCTGGGACGGGTGGGCAGGATCTTCCCGTGCCCTTGAAAAAAGTCCTGTCATCCAAGGGGGAGGAAGCGGATTCTCAAGAGAAGGAATCGGCTGAGTGGAACTCAGCCACGAATCTCTGGCCTGGGTTCTTCAGAGGTCACATGGCAAGAGCTGGATTAGAACACAGAACGGAAGGGCTGTGGCATTTGGCAGAGTTGCCACCTTGGGAGCTGAGGCTCAATTAAAGAAACTTTCTGACCTCTGTTGGAAAGGAAAAAAAAATCAGAAGTTGTGTCTTTCGTTGAAGCTCATCATCTCTTCCGTGTAACAAGGAGCATCTCTGTTTGTTTCTACCAGACAATCAATCATGGTCATCAGTTTGGCCACCTGAGCCTCTCGTTCTGCCCCTTCGGCCTTGTTGTTGAAAGCCAGGAACCGGTTCCCACATTCAGCAGCATATTGCTGCAGTTTTTTATCAGATACAGCTATGACATTTTCGATAGAGGTACCTTCCAGATCCTCTTTGTGGGTGAACAAAAGGATGATGTAATTTTTGGCTTTAAGGCCAAAAATCTCTTTGATCAGCTGAGGCACCTGCTCCTCCTCCTGAGTGAAATCACCAGGAAGCATCACATGCAGAATGACGTGGGGACCTGGGGAGCAAAACTTCACGCACTTCCTCACTTCTGCAACAACGTAGTTGGGTGGAAGACTGAGATCGAAAAAGGCAGGCGTATCAACAACCACAACCTTCCTGCCATTTAGCTGTGTGTCCTCCTTTTGACATGCTTTTGTTACTGATGTAATTGACATGTAACTTTTAAAGACGTTGCTTCCCAGAATTGTGTTTCCCGTCGCACTTCTCCCATTTCCGCTTCTGCCCACAAGGACGATCCTCTGTTCAGACCCTACAACCGAAAGGGGAGAAGAGAGAAGAAGGGGACTGGTCAGCAGTGTACGACCGTCACAGCCTGTCCCCCCACCCAGAACAGTAGCTTCCACCCCACCTGAACCCAAGACTTTACCTTGGATGCGTACAGTCATATGCAGACCAGCCGCACAGCACATAACCTGAGATTTCTGCGTGAAAAGAAAAAACAGAATCAGCCAAAGGAGAGGCTGCGTTGCTCAGAGGTTGCTAAGAACTCTCCTCACCCAGAAGTCAAGCAAGACTTGGAGGGAGATTAAAAAAGGACCTGACTTGGATCAGATCTGCCCCCCCTCCAGCAGGTTCCCCGAGTGGTCTTCCCACTCAGCCCTGTTCCTGTCTAAGACATCCCACAGGATGGACCTCACGCTTGTAGTCGCTCCCTCCATTCTGCAAAACGGTCCTCGCCTACCGGCACTGTCTCCATCAGGTCAGAGACTAGTCTCTCCTGCTCGGTTCCCGTGGCCTCGTGCGTCATGGCTGACCCGCTTTGCAAACCTTACTCACCACCAGACAACAAAAACTAGGGAGGGCGGAAGGGGATGATTGGAATTGATGGGTGGCTGGGAGGGGAATGAGGAATGTATGTGCACGGGTTGTGGCCTGAGAAAGTTTCCAGCACCTTAAGGTGTTTCCCAAAACAATGACTGAACTGGATTGGTGGACAACAGACAACGGGGGGCCCGGGGAGGAAAGGGGGGATTATTGCTGTGCTGTTTTTAATGGCAAAACCTGAAAACTAGCTTTGCTTCTACTGTGCCTATATCAGTGGTTCTCAACCTTTTTAATGCCGCGACCCCCAACCGGCTGTAGGTCGAGGACTACTCAACCGGTCGTAAGTTGAGGATTACTCAACTGGTGCAGCACCGTTTGCAGAATGGGAATTTTGGCGGGCTCAGCAGTGCAGAGACAGCCTGGACAATTCCTATTGGCTTTGGAAAGCCAATAGAATTAGACTCTATTCAAGAGAGTCTATTCTATTGGCTTTCAAAGCCAATAGAATAAAAGGGAGTAGCACAGCTAAGGAAAAGGGGGGAAAAATGGCGGACTGTGTTGTTTGGCGACCCCCGTGAAATGGTCGTTCGACCCCAAATGGGGTCCCGACCCACAGGTTGAGAACCACTGGCCTATATGGATTTATCAGGAAACTTAAACTCTTGGTAAAAGAATTTCCCTGGAGTTTCTTTGCTGCAAATGCCAAAAATCTTCAAAAATCTCCAGTGATGGAGCACCCAAAACTGGTATCACCCTATTCTACTGCCTCCTCGTTCTCGTCCTCCCCTCTTCCTCCAAAGAAGGTGTCAAGTTACCTCTGCAGGCCTCCCCCTCGGATAGATGCAAGTGATCTCCTCGCTCCATTGACCGAGCCCAAATTCAGTCATAGCTGCACATCGGAATTGGAACTGAAGATTTAGTTGGACATCCTCCAGGGTGAATTGATCTTTAGGGCCTTCAGTATGGAGACTCTTCCAATTCTGCCCTGCAATCCGATATTCCACCTGGTACCAGGAGACTGAAGGCTTCCCAATGGCGACTGGGTCAATCCTGATCTGGAAACTATTTGGTTCGACTGGTTCAACCTTTAGAGAGAGAGGTCTTCTAAGAGCAGCTTCCATCTCCAGACGTTCCTTGAGGATCTCCATGGTCAAAGTTAACCTTTTGGTTTCCAGCAACATTAGTGAGTCAAAGAAGTTCTTCATGCTGTTGGTGCTCATTTTCCAGTATATTTCAGCAGCAGCATTATGACTTCCTCCACTTTCTCCGTGAGTAAAGAGGGATGAATGGTTGAATCTGAAGTGCAGAGGGGTTCCCGACTTGTCCCGATCACAAGGCAGGTCAGCCTCCTTGAGGGCCTCCAGGATAGGTGCGGTTCCCCCATCAGCAAAGGTGATCAGGAGCTGGACGTTATCCTTCACGTCTTTTCCCAACAGGGAGAGCATGGAATCAAAGATGCATTTCTGGGCATGAACTGAATGGGCAAGGAAGGCCTGGGCCACCATGCAAATGGCATCAACGTGGTCAATGCCCCCTGGGGCGGAGAAAAATTCTCGGAGCTGCTTTTCAACCAGTTTGTCTTGCTCTGCGTCTCTTCTGCCTCCAAATCCTGGAGTGTCAATGATTGTGAGAGAATACGGAATCCGGAAACCCTCCTGATGGTGCACCACATAGACAGTGACTTCAGACGTCCTGCTTCCAGCTTCGCTTCTCGGGGTGGTTTCGTGAATCAGTTTGAATCTGAAATTATCTCCCCACTGGACGCCCAGAATATAATTGATCATCCCGTTGATCAGTGTGGTTTTGCCAGCCCATAGTGCTCCTATCATCAGGATCACTTTGTTCGGCACTTTTGGGTTCTCCTTTCCAAGCTGGTATATGAGACAGGAGCTGGAGGCATCTGAAGGGACTTTCTTCAGAGGAAGAGCGAACACTAACGGATGTGTGTCCTCCACCGGGGAGCTTCCCTGAAGGAACTGGCGGGCGACGTTGCCTGCATCTTCTTCCTCCAGTGATGTGGAGACTTCCACCTCCTCACTGGGGACACCCAGAGCTCTATTGTCACACACGGCTGACACCCGTATTCTATATGCCGTCTGGGGCTTCAGACCTTCGATGGGGTAAAACTCTATTTTTCTCCCAGTCCTTTTTCCAGTCCACTCGTCCTTCCCAACTCCAGCCTCTACCATTCTGTACTCCACTTTGTACTCCTTGACCATAACTCCTGAGGCAACGATGCTGGGACTCATCCAGGCCACAGAGATGACAGAAGATGCTGCAGTGACCTTTCTTAATTTCTCAGGAGGGCTGGTGGAAAGAGTCTTTATGGGTGGGCTCAGGTCACTGGATTTACTAAATCCAAGCTTGCAACAAGCAGCATACTGGAACTGGTACTCTGTGTTTGGAGGCAGATCTTTCAGCAGGAAGATCTTGCTGGTGTTCTCTGTCCTCACGGTCTTCCAATTCTCTTCCTCTGCAATCTTGTACTCTACCAGATAGCTGGAGGTGGAAGCCTTGCCATATTCAGCTGGCTGAAACTTCAGCTGAATGCTGTTGTGTCTCGATTCAGTAATCTGCAAAGGGAGAGGTTTTGAAGGCAACTCAAAGTTCTTGCTGACCAGCTTTCCATCTTCATAAAGGTATATTGAGGCTCCTGGGATGTCCACATCTGGGAGTGAGGCCACGACAAAGCGGACCTTCTCATTCGATTGGTTGACACTGAAAAAGTCTTTCATGGATTTGGCCGCTTGGCGAGCATTGTGGGTCCTCTCCTGGTCCTCAAACCAGGCCATGCCTTTCTTGACCTCTGGAGTGGATCTTGTGGACTTAGCTGATTCTTGCAAGAATCGCTCCTGAAGCTTGTCCTGTAAGCTCAACAGAAATGGCTCCTCTTCATATAAGAAAGTGAATACAAAGGAGACCACGTATAAATTTTGAGGGTCAAGAACTATTTCTTCCATCTTGTTCTGGGAAGAGATAATTTGTATTCCACTTAGAATCATTAGATAAGATCTGACAAAGTTAATTTCTCTTTTCTTGGTGTCTAGAAATTCACGGAGTCTTCGGCTATTGAAGGGTGACCGGTAGATGGACGTCAAGATGTCCACCAGGGTCCCTTCCTCCTGCCCTCCTCCCCGGATGGAAGGCAACACTCTGGCCAGTTGTTTCTGGAAAGTTTGCCTGTGTTGCTTGCACAGATCCTTGAACTGCTGGATCTTCTCTTTGATCTCAGGGAAGGTCTCGGCAATGGGATCGTTGGCTAGATCATTGCTTTGCATCTGGATTTCATTGAGTTCCTCCAAGATCTTCTCAGCATCAAAGACCAATTCTAGGCTGATCTCACGGACCATCTTAGCTGCTTTGGTGTTGAGCTTGGTCAGCGGGTAGAGCCAGACCCGCACAGGAACAGCCTTCTCCCCATCTTTCCCTAACATTTTTGGTAGAGTTTCGTAAACTTTCATGGCATCTTGGAAAGTGACTGGATTTTTCTCCAGAGAAAAATCTCCATGGAACGTGCAACTGAACTTCAGAGCATTCTCTTTCTCCTCCTTGTTTAGTTTGGCCTCTGCTTCTCCCATGATTGATATCTCCTTCTTGATTGCAAGATGGATGTTTCCTTCTATATTTTTTATCATCTCTGTTGAAGAAACCTCTCGGTCAAAGACAAAGAAAGCCTGGGCTCCAAAAAGAATTGCAGTGACCACATGGGTGGCCGTGCCATGCTCAAAGACTTCTGGATGGGAAACTTTCTGGGTTCCTAGATGGTTCATTGTCAGCTGCTCATACCTGGTGGTGGTTTTGTACCTAACGGTGACTCTGGCCTGTTGCTTGGACTTCTTGGTATCATGAAGATACTTGGCTGATCCTTCCACTTCAACCAGGCCTGCCAGGAAACTGGCCTTGAGGGATCCTGAAATGTCCAGAGCATTGGTCTTGTCATCAATGGTGTCGGATGCAATGATTTCCAATTCGGTCTTGGGCTGAGGCTTAATGGTCAGGTGCTTCTGCAGAGAGAGGGGGTTCCAAAGGGTGACACCTGCACGGAACAGGAGACAACAGGAAGATAAACGTGAAATGAGACCTTAGAAACGCCTAGAGAAGCCCCAGAATGCTGAGACAATAGAGATATCATTTTTCCTGGATGGTGACCTCATTTGTTCTGCCTAGTCATCACCCAGCAGTTTTGCAAACTACCAGAAACTCAAAAAGCTTTTGACTGAGTAGAGAGGAATGGGAACTTCTATGTACCTGTTGATTTCAAGAAAGATTTCCAATTCCCTGGAGAAATCATGTTTTTCTTTTTTTTTTTTTAATTAAAGAGTTTTATAAATTTTACAGAAAATAAAAGACAATACAAAAACAAAAAACAACATATACAAATAAAAAACAAACATTACCCAACAAAACCCCCCTTCCCCCACCCCTACCCAACCCCCCCCTTCCCCCCCCAGGGCCTCCCAGAGCAGAATATAGGCTTAATTAAAAAAAGTTAAAAAAATTTATATTTATAAAAAAAAGAATATATATATATATAATATAAAATAGACCTACATATATATATATATATATATATATATAAATAAAGTTAAAAATTATGAAAAAACTATATAGTATTTTTTTTATATCAAATTTAAATTGTATGAATTTTATCCATTTATCCCAAACAGCAAGAAATTTCTCTTGCGTTTGTCCCTTTAAGAAAGCCGAAATCTTTGCCATTTCCGCCAAATGAGACACTTTAAGAAACCATTCCTGCAATGTAGGCAAAGATTCCTTCTTCCAATATTGTCCTACTAACAGCCTCGCAGCTGTAATCAAATTTAACATCAATATAACCTCCTTTGTATCACAATCAATAACTATACCTAACAAAAATAATTGTGGAGTAAATTTTACCCTCCTTTTAAAAATTCTCTGGATATTCCACCATATCTTAATCCAGAATGCTTTTATCTCTCTGCACGACCACCAAATATGATAATAAGTAGTGTCCATACAACCACATCTCCAACATTTAGGTTGTAAGTCAGGGTACATAAAAGACATTTTTTGTGGATCAAGGTGCCATCAATAAAACATGAGAAATCATGTTTTTCATCAGGAGTTCAGAGGGGCCTTCTGTGTTCAGACCTCCCTCCCCCCCCCCAGAAAAGCACCAGCACCACAACTTTAAAATTAATATCCCTCACTTCACTATCCCGGGTAAGACCTCAACTGCTTTTGTAATCATTTTCCAAAGCATTTCAAAGACTTTATTATGAGCCGAGGAAAGTTGCTGTGTGCCTGTCCAAAGGGTTGGATACGCATTCCAGGCAGGTCCTACCCAGATAGCCGTTATCAGCAGGCTGTAGATCCAGGAGCCGAGGCCTGAAGTGACCCTGTGCTGTGCCGGAGAATCGATGGCGTTGCCCTTCTGCCCCCCTCTAGAGATCCTGCAGGGGCTGCCTACCCTTTGGACTCTCCTCCAGCTCCTACCTGGGATGAGCACATCCGTGCGGCAGTCGTACAGCATCCCCAGCTGGAAGGGGCGGCCCAGGGCTGGGGTCTCCACAATGTTTTCAGCCATGGCCAGGCTCAGCTCCTGCGTGTTGCTCCTGCAAGAGAAAAGAACCACTTGGAGGAGGCAGAGACTGACCAAGAGGGGGGGAGACAGTGCATGTCCCTCCCTGAACCAGGAATGTCCCCCTCTCCAACAACTCTTAGGAAGCTGTTCCAAAAAAGCGCCATTGGGTGCACTCCAGGCCACACTGATAAAGAGTTTGGGGAAGGGGTGTGTCTCTCACAGACCCCCAGATGCTTTGGGCAGCAGAAGGGCCACTGGAGAAGTCCGCACAGCCTACACCCCACACACTAACCAGCAAGTGCCACTTACCTGCCAAATCCACCCCTGTAAAGAGTTTGGGGAAGGGGATACCTTCACTGTTAGGACCCAGGTGGGCAACACCAGGCAGCCCTCCAGAGAGTTCCTTATTTCTCTTGGGAAGGTTAAACAAATGGCCCTCCACTGACTAGTGAGTCCCCCAACCAACAGCCAATAGATCAGCGGTTCTCAACCCGAGGAGTCGCGACCCCTTTGAGGGTCAAATGACCCTTTCACAGGGGTCACATAAAACCATCAGAAAACACATATTTCCAATGGTCTTAGGAAACGAGACACTGCTCCTCTATCCGTCTCCGCACGGCTTCGAGCTGGGGGCCGTTGCAGCGCCGGATTCGTTTCCGTTGAACATCTCCTAAGGGAGGCTGCGTTGCTTCGCAGCCCTGTCCGCGGAGGAGGCTGAACTAAGCTCTGCCGGTGCTGTTGCCCTCTTGGCTTCTCTCTCTGTCTCCCTGCCTGGGCGCTTCTCCAACCAGGCTGGGTGGAGCCGGCGGAGCGGCCTTCCTGCCCTCCCTCCCCGGTCAGCTGGAGCTGGGCAGGTCGGCGACCTTTGGAAGTGGGGCGAGGACAGACAAGGAGTGCTGAGCCCCGAGCGCGGTGGGTGAGCAGGCAGCATCATTGCGTGCTTGGAGAGCCCTTAGGCTTGGGGTTTACCACAACATGAGGAACTGTATTAAAGGGTCGCGGCATTAGGAAGGTTGAGAACCACTGCTATAGATTATCCAGCAAGGCCCCAAGGGAGAGTTCCAGGCATACGGCAAGGGCAGTCCTCAGAGCACGGCAAAGGTGCAAGACAAGGAGCAACTTCCAAAAGGGGCACAGTGAAACCAAAGGCAAATGCAATTCACACCACAAGGGCCCAATTCAACCCAAAAGGCAAAGAGCCCTTCTCAAAGCAAGATGGGGCCCAAGGTAAGGCAGGTCTGAAGGGAGAATCATCAGGGCCAGGGCAAGCCAAGAACAGCCCTCACCAGTCGTTGACGCACAGAGTGAAAGCAGTTCTTAAAGTAAGGCGTAACTGTGATCTGAAGACAAACACTTGTTCCTGGCAAAAATCCCTCCTCACTGTGCCTCCTTAAACGTTAGTCTCCAGGTGAACCTTGTGAGGAGCTGGGAACCGTCCTCCTGAATAGCCGGGGTGCCGTGGGTTGACTCTGCCTTTCTCGATCAGCCTGCGCCCTCTCTTCCTCCGTGCCTACTCTTCCGAGGGTTGAGGGACCTGCGCCTGCCTCGTCCTCAGGTCGTTTCTCCTGAGCCATAGAGATTGCACCATCCCCGTGCACTGACCCTGGCTCCATATCCTCCTCCTCCTCCGACCTGGGCTCTGACGGGGCCATGATATTCACCCTGTGTCTCTCACAGACCTTTCAAAGTCTGAAGACCACCTACGTGGCTGTCACAAGGGCTATGGGACCAGCAGGCAGATCCGGAACTCCCCCAGGGTTCAGGCAGTGGGCAAAGATCATGCTCCACCCTCTGAAGGTGGTTGAGTGCCTTCGTGGGCAGAGGTGCCCATCCTGCATCGGGGGAGTAAGGACCCCTCTGTCCGGAGCAGTGGGGCAGGGACAGTTTTGAGGTGGGACGGCCTTTCTTCCTAACAATAAGCGGACCGGACAGGAACACCAATTGGTTCTTTCCAGAGGAAATGAACTCAGAACGGACACACCTCAAACAGGAAGCGATGGCCAAGGCACGGATCGGCCCCATCAAATGGCCGGGTTAGTTTTTTCCGTGTTGCAAAGTGGAGACGTCATGCTCAGCCCACTTAGTCAGCACAAAAGAGGGAGCAGAGATAATCCCCGACTTATAACAGTGCAATATGAAGTTAGAACAGTACCGGGAAAAGGGATTTAGGAACATTTTACACACTGAATGACGGTGATCAGGGTCACGTGATCAAAATTCAGACGCTTGGCAACAGACTCCTATTTCTGACCGTCGCTGGATCCCAAGGTCACCCGATCCCTTTTCGCGACTTTCCGACAAGCAAAATCAACTGGGGAAGCCGGATCCACTTAACGGCTGAGGGACTAACTTATCGACGGCAATGATTCACTTAAAAACCAAGGTGAGAAAGATCATCAAATGGGGCAAAGCTCACTTAACGTATGCCTCACTTCACAAGAGAAATTTGGGGCTCAGCTGTGGCGTAACTAGAGGACTACCTGTATATGACCCATCAAAACTAATCGAGGAGAAAAGCAACCTAGAATTAAGGAGAAATTTCCGGACAGTGAGAACAATTAAGCAGTGGAACCACCTGCCTCCAGAAGCGGTGAATGCTCCAACACTGGAAGCTTTTAAGAAGAGACTGGACAGCCATTTGTCCGAAATGGTGTAGGGTTTCCTGCCTGAGCAGGGGGTTGGACTAGAAGACCTCCAAGGTCCCTTCCAACTCTGTTATTCTGTTCTGTTCTATTCTTAATTGAGGGCACAAATCTTTCTAGCTCAGGCACGTCAAACCCGTGCCTGTTCTAGCTAACTGAGTTGCAAAGAAGGAAAGAGAAATTTGCGTAACCGAATGAATCTATTTACAGCAGGAAGAGGAGCAGAGTCTGCTTTCCTCTGCTGGGCTTGTGGCAGGATCAAAATCCTGGGGCTGGGCAGTGTCGCGATGTTTCTGGCCACAGGAGCGTCGCAACCCCCCCACCCCACTGTGGGCAGGGAGGTCTTGACCACACAGGCCTCCGACACCACCACCACCCCAATTCCAGAGAAGCCTGGTCTTCTCCCCCCTTTCCCGCTCCTACTGGCCCTCTCTCTGCCCCATAATATCTTGAGTCCCCTTACCTTCCCCTTCCTTTGCAGCTGCTGCCTAAGCTGTGACAAGCCCCGATGCCAGATTCGGGCTAGGAAGCTGCCCAAGGAGTCTTCTTGCAGCCTGGCTAGGGTGAGGGTGTGACCTCTCTGATTCCCACTTTCACTTTCGCTGACAGGAAAGGGCGGGGCCTCGAAGCAACTCAGACTTGCCAACTCAGAGAGGCCAATTTAATGATCAAAGGCCAGGAGATTAAGACGTAGGACAGTGGTTCTCAACCTTTTTAATGCCGCGACCCCCAACCGGTCGTAAGGCGAGGACTAAACCAGTCGTAAGTCGAGGACTACCCAACCGGTCATGAGTTGAGGACTTTCCCTGCCCGGGAGCGCCGCAGATGCGTGGTGCCGCTGTTGGTGTTGCAGCCCCCTCCTCGCCCCATCCTTGCCCTTTGTTTGCCCTTTCTTGAGGAAACATCTGCAGCAAAGCTCGCTAGCTCGTAACACAAATGGCAAACCGCATGACAGTGAAACAGGATGTTATGCAGAACTAAGCTTGAGAAGGCACTAACCACATGGTTTTGTTTTGTGTCACCAGGTGGGCAATATAGGTCAAACATGACATGTACTCTTGACATGCTCTGAGACTAAGTAATGGGAGTGGCTTGAAGCTCATGGCGCAGCAAGAAATTATATGTATGGCACAAATGTATCACATGTAACCAATGCTTATTTGCATACTGTAATCAATAAAGTAGTTCCCGGACTTCGGTTCAGGGCAGTTCCACCCCAAGAAAACCTCCGTGTCAGGAGCCTTCTTCTGTGTATTCAGATATTTGTGGGATCTGCCCCACGTATGGGGGGATAGCAACAGTGGAATCCCCTCATGCCGCCCCCTGCACCGGCCGAAGCATAGCTGGCAAGCGGCAGAGACGGAGCAGGCTGACCACCGGCTGGGCCCCCAGCTGGCCCAGCTCAAGGGAGGTAAGGCACCCGCCGGGCCCCACGCGCGCCAGCAACCTTCCCTGCGCCCGCCGGCCGCCCACCTCCCACCCCTGGCCCTCTTTTACTTACATTTTTAGTAGTTGCTCAGCAGGGAGGGGTGGAAACTTCCAGACAGCTCGCCTTCGCTGCAGATAACTTGCAGCACCATTTGCAGAATGGGACTTTTGGCGGGCTCAGCAGGGCAGAGACAGCCTCGACAATTCCTATTGGCTTTTGAAAGCCAATAGAATTAGACTCTATTCAAGAGAGTCTATTCTATTGGCTTTCAAAAGCCAATAGAACAAAAGGGAGTAGCACAGCTAAGGAAAAGGGGAAAAAAATGGCGGACTGCGTTGTTTGGTGACCCCCGTGAAATGGTCATTTGACCCCAAATGGGGTTGCGACCCACAGGTTGAGAACCGCTGACCTAGGAGAAGAATGAGTGCAGGACTTGGGTTTGGCTAGTAGTAAAGAAAAAAAGAAAGAGGGACGACATGATAAGAATTTCAGTATTTGAGGGGCTGCCCCAAAGAAGGGGGGGCGGTCCACCTATCCTCCAAAGCAGCAGAAGGCAGGACAAGAAGCGACGGATGGAAACTAATCGAGGAGAGAAGCCACCTAGAACTGAGAAGAAATTTCCTAATAGTGAAGACAATTAACCAGCAGAACAACCTGCCTCCAGAAATCGTGGGCGCTCCATCACTGGAGGTGTTTGAGAAGAGAGTAGGCAGTCACTTGTCTGAGATGGTAGAGGTTCTGCTTGAGCAGGGGGCTGGACTAGAAGACCACCAGGGTCCCTTCCAGCTCTGTCATTTTATGATTCTGCAAAGTGCTTGAGCTGGGGTTGGACTAGAAGACCTCCGAGGTCCCTTCCAGACTGTGATTCTATGTTCTAGGCAGGAGAGATCCATATTTCCTGGCCAAAGAGACAAGATTTGTTCTGGGGCTCGACTGGGGAGTGACCTGGTCCCCACGTTGGCAGAGGTTAGTCCATGCTTGTCGGTCAAGCTGTGGATCATCGGTCTGTTTTCCTTCAGCAGCAAGTAGCCCGTTCTCAGCCCTCTCGGAAAACTACGGGCTATTTCCTCTGCGCAGCCCCACCCACCACAAGGCTCTGCTCTCAGCTCTAAGTCAACCGGGGGGGGGGAGATCTGCCAACCCCCAACTTCGCAAAGCCCCGTGAAGGGTCAGACAACGGCAAGCCCTCGCAACAAGCCACCGAGTCCTCACAGCCCTGTGCAGTCCTGACTTCAGGACTAAAACATTCATCTGCAGAAAAAGAAAAGGAACTCCTAATCCCTCGCTTAGAAAGGGGAGAGGGGAGGGGGCAGCCTGGTTTCCTCCCCTGTCTTGGTGGCAGGATCAGAATTCAGGCCCTTGGCAAGCTGGTAGTCTTTGCAGCCACAGGAGCTCCGCAAGTATTGGCTGAGAGCTTGACCTCACAAAACTCCCCCCCCCCAACTCCAGAGAAGCTGGCCTTCTCCCTCCCTCCCCCCTCCCACTGGCCCGCTCTCTCTGCCCCTCCCTCCCACACGCTTGGGTGCCCTTAGCTTCCTTTTCCTCTGCAGCTGCTGCCTACAGGCTGAATACAGACTGGGCTAGAAAGCTTCTCCCCGAAGAATCTTCCCTCTCCTTAACTTCCACTTCGCTTTTACTCATCAGGAAATGAGCAGCGGTGGAAGGCAGCTCCAGGTTCTGGCTGACCACTTCTCCATCTTCAGAAAGGAGGGGGGAGAGAGGCTCCTGGTGGAAAGACCACTCTTCTTCCTCCCCCCCCTCCAGACTTAGGAAGGCAAACACCCCATCCTGACTTTGACAGCTTCCGGGAGGATGTTTCTCAAGCTGAGCAACTTGAACGTGGGGGGGGGGACTTCAGCTCCCAGCATGCCCCAGCGAGTATGTTGAGAAGCTCTGGTCTCTTTATCTCCCTCCCTCCCTCCATCCCTCCAGCTGTTTCATTCTTGGCCACTTGAAAATGGGTGGACTTCAGCTCCCAGCATGCCCCAGCGAGTATGTTGAGACGCTCTGATCTCTTTTTCTCTCCCTCAATCCATCCCTCCCTCCAGCTGTTTCTCATTCTTGGCCCTTTGAAAATGGGTGGACTTCAGCTCCCAGAATTCCCCAGCCAGCATGTTGAGAAGCCCTGCTCTTTGTCTACCTCCCTCCCTTCCTCCATCTAACTTCCACTTTCGCTTTCACTCAAGAGGAAATGCACAGGGTTGGAAGGCAACTCCGGGTGCTGGCTGACCGCTTCTCCATCTTCATAAAGCGGGAGGGAGGGAGGGAGCGAGCCTGCTAGTGGAAAGACACACACACAAAGATTCAGGGAGGCCAACACCCCACAGATTCACAGCCTCCAGGGTGGCGTTTCTCAAGCTTGGCTTCCCCGTATGCCCCAGCCAGTGTGTTGAGAAGCACTGATCTGTCTCACTCGTGCATCCACGCGTATTCCCCCCCCCTCTATGCATCCATCTGTCCATGCAAAGGTATTTCTCATCCTTTTGCAACTTGCAGATGGGTGGACTGCAACTCCCCAAATCCGTCAGCCGACATGTTGGGAAGCTCTAATCTCTTTCTGTCCATCTCTCCCTTCCTCCCCTCCCGCCTTCCATCCCTCCATCTTTCCAATCCCTCCATCTTTCCAATCCATCATCCATCCATCTTTCTAATCCATCCATCATCCATTCATTCATCCATTATCCATCTCTTTCCAATCCATCCATCATCCATCTATCCATCCATCCATCTTTCCAATCCATCCATCCAATCCATCTATCCATCTTTCCAGTCCATCCGTCCATCCATCCATCTTTCCACCAAGCCGCCAGCCGTTTCTCATCATTGGCAACTTGCAAGTGGCTGGACTTCAAATCCCAGAATTCTCTAGCCAGTGTGTTGAGAAGCTCTGATCTCTTTTGCTCCCTCCCTCTTTCTCATCTATCCATCCCTCCATTTTTCCAATCCATCCATCCGTGCTTTTTTTATAATATTTTATTAATTTTCCAATTTTACATTTGAATATTTAAAAAGCAACATGGTGACTGGGTTAATCAATAGTTCAATAACAAAATCTTAGTGCAAATCTCAGATTACCAAATCAAATATTTCTTCTCTTTTTCCCTTAAAATTTACTGTCTCATATTCAGGTTAGTACATTTCTAATTATATCAGCTCAATAAGAACATCATTATTACATTTATCAATAAGTTTTTAGCTTATACATATCATAATTACATTCACTCTTCATAAACAATCCATATCCTGTTATTGATTTTTACTCAGTTTTTAATTTCTTATCAATATTTCAATTTAACCTTTGATATTTATAATTTTCAGACTTTGGGTAACCAAAATTTCCCTTATCTCATTTCATAACAAACTATAATATCCAAAATACATATTTTATCTATTTGAATATAATCTATTTCCCATCATATTAAATCATCTACTTAATAACACAATATCCCCTTTAATAAATCAAAACCATTATATATATTGCCTGGGTTAATCAATAAATCAAACATATTCATAATATTTCATTTTATCCATCCGTTCCTCATCCTTGGCAACTTGCAAGTGGCTGGACTTCAACTCCCAGAATTCCCCAGCCAGCACGTTGAATAGCTTAGATCTCTTTTTCTCCCTCGCACCCTCCATCTTTCCCATCCATCCAGCTTTCCTTTCTTCCCGCCTTTTTTCCTCTCTGTCTTCTGCCTGCTGTTTAGTTTACCTCAGGATCTTCCTGTGTTCCCCACTGTCTTGTCTGTTCATGCACGAGGTGATCTGCGCTGTGATTGGTTGCCTTAATTATAAAGGAGGCGTTTCCCTGCCCCCCCCCCCCGCCTTTGTTTTCTCTGTGTTCTGCCTGCTGTTTAATTTACCTCATAATCTTCCTGTGTTCCCCACTGTCTTGTCTGCTCATGCAGGAGGTGCTCTACACTGTGATTGGTTGCCTTAATTATAAAGGGGGCGTTTCCCTCTCCTCACCCCCCCCCACGCCGCCTTTTTTGTTCTCTGTGTTCTGCCTGCTGTTTAATTTACCTCACGATTTTCCTGTTTTCCCCACTGTGTTTTCTCCTTTCTGGATGATGACAAAGACTCTTGTAAGTTTGAACATTAAATATTATTTAGATACGCACATGTAAAAGACAACAAGTTTGTGTTAGTCTCTCCGACTTCACCTGGACTGCTGCTGTGCAATTTTACCTCAGCGTGTTCCTGTGCTCCTGACTATTTTGTGTTTTTCTTTCTTTCTGGATGATAGCAAAAGTAAGTTTGAATGTTAAACATATTTATGTACATATAGTAAAGTTCATCCTTGGGAACTTGAAAATGGGTGGACTTCAACTCCCAGCATGCCCCAGCCACCATGTGGAGAAGCTCTGATCTCTTTCTTTCTCTCCCTCCATTCATCCATCCATTCATCTTTGCCAGCCAGCCAGCCGTTTCTCAATCTTGGCCATTTGAAAATGGATGGACTTCAACTCCCAGCATGCCCCAGCCAGTATGTTGAGAAGCTCTGATCTCTTTCTTTCTCTCTCCCTCCCTCCCTCCCTCCCTCTGGCTGTTTCTCATCCTTGGGAACTTGAAAATGAATAGACTTCAATTCCCAGCATGCCCCATCCCTCCTTCCTTCCCCATATATCTCCCTTCTTCCCTCCCTCCCTTCCCCATTTATCTCCCTCTGTCCCTCCCTCTCCTTCCTTCCTCCCATCATATATTTCCTTTTTTAATTTAAATTTTTATTTTTAACCAACAAAACAGAACAAAGCAAAACATAACATAACACACATACACACACAATATGTACTCCTTTTTTTTACAGCAATTACGTAACGGTAATCTAATATTTACATTTCCTCCTTATTCTTCTTTAAATATTTGTCCTTATAGCCCCATTATTTCTTATTTACATTTTTCTTCCTTCATGTTCTACTTCTTACTAAGAATAATTCATATTATTATTATTATACATTATTATACACATATTTTCACTTTTGACCTTTCCATATTTATTCTCCTCTATTATTTCTAGTTTCCAACCAGACATACACCTTGTTCTTACTATATAATACTCTGTGTCTTCCTTTTCTTTTATCTCTTTTGTTAATTTGTCCATCTCAGCACAGTCCAGGATTTTTCTTATTACTTCTTCCTCTGATGGTATATTCTCATTTTTCCAGCACTGGATGATGACAAAGACTCTTGTAAGTTTGAACATTAAATATTATTTAGATATACACATGTAAAAACAACATATGCTATTCTTGCCGCCGTTATTATATGTAAAATTAAATACCATATTTCTTTACTATATTTTCTATTTAAAATATCCAACAAAAAGATCTCTGATTTCCAGTCTACAGGTTGGTCTATTCCTGGATCCATTTTCTTATTGTAGACCAGTATTTTTTTGCAACTGGGCATGTCCACCATACATGATAATGTGTTCCATGTACTTTTTTACATTTCCAGGATGTTGGCAAATTATTCTGGAACATCTTGGCAAGCTTTGCTGGTGGAAGATGCCATCTGTAATACATTTTCAACTGGTTTTCCTTGAATGCCGCCGACATAGTCAATTTTATATTTATTTCCCATATTTTTTCCCATTTCTCCAATTCTGTATTATATCCAAAATTTTTTGCCCATCTAATCATTGTGTCTTTGACAACCTTGTCTTCCATTTTATATCTCAATAGGTATTTGTATAAATTGCTAATTAATTTTATTTCTTGCGGCTCTTTTTGGATTTCATATAATTTTTTGTCCTCTGTATATTTAGATTGAATTTGTGTAAATGTCCACCAATCAATCTCTCTGCCAATGTCTTGTTCCAATTCTTGTTTTGTTTTCAAATTTCCCTGTTCATTTACTAATTCCTTGTATCTAATTATCTTATTTATATCCATAGGTTTGGGTATTTCAGAGCTTCTGTTGGGAATAACCACATTGGAATTCTTGTATAATGTTTTTGTTTTATTTTTTCCCAAGTCTGTAGCAATGCATTCCTAACTATGTGTCTTTGAAAATATCTGTGTATTTTATGTTTTTCATCCCATAGGAATGCATGCCACCCTGCTTGCAAATCATGTCCTTCTATTGTTAAGACTCTAGTATTTTTCTAATCCATCCAATCTTTTAGCCAAGTTAAGCTTGATGCTTGATAGTATATTTCCCACTCTGGTAACGCCAATCCCCCTTTATCTTTCGTGTCTTGCAAAATTTTTAATTTAATCCTGGGTTTTTTCCTTGCCATATAAATTTAGTGATCAATTTATTTAATTCTTGAAAGAATGTTTTCCCTAATTTTATTGGAATAACCTGGAACAGAAATAATATTTTTGGCAATACATTCATTTTGACCGTAGCGGTCCTCCCTAAAAATGAAATTTGCAAATTTTCCCAATTTTCTAAATTTTTTTTATCTGGCGTAGTATTTTATCATAATTGTCCTCCTTAATCGAGGAGCATTTCGCTGTAAGCCAGATCCCTAAATATTTTATTTTCTTGGTTATACTTATCTTTGTTTTATCTTCCAATCCCCTTTCTTGTGCCTTTGTAAGATTTTTTGTTATTAATTTGGATTTATTCTTATTAATCTTAAGTCCGGCTACCTCACCAAATTCTTCTATTTTTTGAATCAATTTAAAGCCGGTTTCTAATGGATCTTCCAAAATAAATACCAAGTCATCAGCAAAGGCCTGGACCTTATATTCTTCATTTTTAATTTTTAAACCCTTTATTTCTTGGTCCTCTCTGATTTTTGTAAGAAGTATTTCTAATGATAAAATAAATAGAAGAGGAGAAAGTGGGCATCCTTGTCTTACTCCTTTGGTTATATCAATTTTTTCTGTCATTTCCTCATTTATAATTACCCTAGCTGTGTGTTTAGTATATATTTTCTCAACCATCTTTCCAAATTTTGTCCCAAAATCCATATAGTACAATTGTGTTATAATAAAAGTCCAATTCAAATTATCAAATGCCTTCTGGGCATCAAGAAAAATCAACGTAGCTTGTCTTTCAGGATGAACTTCGTAAAATTCTAAAGTATTCAGTATTATCCTCATGTTATTTTTTATTTGTCGTCCTGATAAAAATCCATTTTGATCTGGGTGAATATAATTATTGAATTTTTTTTTATCCTTTCTGCTATTATTGTTGTAAATGTCTTATAATCTGTATTCAGTAAAGAAATTGGTCTATAATTTTGAATTTGTTGTAGGTCTGAGTCTTCCTTAGGAATGAGGGTGATGATTGCTTCAGTCCAAGTTGTCGGTATCTTCGCCTCTTCCAACACCTCATTGTAAATCTCCAACATTATCCATTGTAGTGACTCTTGTGTATTTTTATAAAACTCGACCGGAATTCCATCTGGGCCTGGTGATTTGTTGTTTTTTTTTGTTTTTTCAATGCTGTTTCTAATTCTATTGCAGTTATTGGTCTATTTAACATTTCCTTTTGTTCTTCAGTAATTTTACCCATTTTTGCTCCTTCTATATATTGTTTGACTTTATCATCTGGTATATCTTCCTGATGGTATAGCTTTGAAAAGAAATTTTGTATTATTTTCTTTTTTTCTTCCCGTCTATATTGTACTGTTCCACTTTCATCTTGTAGTTGGTGTATTGTTCTTCTGCCTTTTTCTTTCTTTAATTTATAAGCCAACCATCGACCAGTTTTATTCGCATTTTCAAAGTAATTTTGTTTTGCTATCCTGATTTTCTGTGCCATTCCTTTTTGTGTTGTCAGGTTAATATTGTGTTTTATAATATTCCATTTTTCTTTTATCTTTTTATTTTGTGTGTCCTTCTGTAGATCACCATTTTTTTTAATTCTTCTTGTAATTTCCCTTGTTGAAGTCTCCTATCTTTATTTTTCTTTGAGTTGTATGCAATTGTCAATTCTCGAATGTAAGCTTTTGTAGCATCCCACAAATTTTGTGTTGATGTCTCTTCCTTTTTATTTACCTGAAAAAATGTCAACTCCTTTTCTAGCATCTGTATATATTGTTTTATCTTTACACAGTTTTGATTCATTGAACATCCTTTTCTCTGTTTCTGGCCTTTCCAGCTGTTTCTCAATCTTGGCCATTTGAAAATGGGTGGCAACTCCCAAGCATGCCCCATCCCTCCCTCCCTCCCCATCCCTCCTTCCTTCCCCATATATCTCCCTTCTTCCCTCCCTGCTTTCCCCATTTATCTCCCTCTGTCCCTCCCTCTCCTCCTTCCTTCCTCCCATCATATATTTCATTCCCTTCTTCCATCTATCCATCCCCCATACTTCCTCCCTCCCGTCTCCTTCCTTTCTTCCCTCCCTCCCTCCCTCCCTCCCCACACCTTTCTTCCTTCATTCCTCCCTTCCCCATATATCTCCCTTCCTCCCTCCCTTCCACCATATATATCAGTGATGGCAAACCTTTTAGAGATTCAGTGCCCAAACAGCAACCAAAACCCGCTTATGCATCATCGAGTGCCGGGTGGGTGTAGCCAATTGGCTGTGCGTGGCCAATCGGCTGGGCGTGGCTGCGGTGGTAACAGCAGACTGGGTGGGACTAAACAGTTTAATCAATTCCAACTTTGCAAGATCTTTTTTTTTTCCTTGGAGAAGTTGAAATTGACTGATTGAACCTTCCTTTTTTTTTGCACACGACGGTGCAGGCCTAAAGCGAAAAGGTTTTATAAAACCCAGCTGAAGGCCTAGGACTGGGGCGACAGCGCGTGTGCCCACAGAGAGGATTCTGAATGCCGCCTCTGGCACCCGTGCCATAGGTTCGCCACCAGTGATATATATCTTTCCCTTCTTCCATCCATCTAACAGCTTCTGGAGGCAGGTCGTTCCACTGATTAATTGTTCTCATGTCAGGAAGTTTCTCCTTAGTTCCAGGTTGCTTCTCTTTTTGGTTAGTTTCCATCCGTTGCTTCTTGTCCGTCCTTCAGGGGCTTTGGAGAAGTGGTTGACAAATCCGAACGTCCTGCTGCAAATTTGGCTGCTGGGCATGTGTCCTTCTTCCTCTTGCTTGACCAGGAGACCAGAAGCAAGTCGGCGAAGAGAAGCATCTGGAGTGGAGCTGACGGACACTAAGAGATGGGAAGGACCCAGCAGGAGCCTGATTTCCTCAGACCCCCTTCCTGGAGCCAGTGTGAAAAGCTACGGGGGATACCCTGCATTCTGCTCCATCCCTCGAGTATAATCTGACACGAATTCCATGTCCCCCTTTCTCCAGGACGATTGGACAACATCCCCGTTCTCCTCTGCCTTTGGATCACATTGCAGACAGAGCTGGTTAGGCTGAGGTTCATTAGTCCCCCTGACACACACACACACACACACACACACACACAAACAAACTTTTGTAAGGAAAGAGATTTAATAAGAAGGTCTCTGATTGAAACAGTCATGACCGTCCTAGTGAGTCCAGGTGTTGCCTCTGGAAGGTGGTGTAGAGCAGCGCCCCCCCACCTTTTGGACACCAGGGACCAGTTCCGTGGAAGGCGGTTTTTCCATGGAGCAGGGGGCCCTGGTTTCACATGCTGTCTGGATCCCACCCATGCAGGAATGGGACTTTGGCCACTTGCGCAGCCCAGTTCCTGGTGGGCCCTAGATCGGTATCAGTCCACAGCCCATGATTTGGAGACCCCTGATGTACAGGAGTACAGACTCAGCCTTGCAGAAAATATGTGGCAGCTGTCAGGAAAAAACGAATCCGCTCCAGGATAACGGGAAGGGGTGAGAAAGAAGCTCAAGGCTGCCCTGGCTTGATGCTCTTTGGTGCCAGAAGGAGCAAAGGGGAGATGCTCTCCAGATTCTCCTGCTATAATCTCTCCCTGTAAAGTTGAGCTCTAACATTTCTTGTGTTGTTGGCTTCCCGACCTGGTCTACCTCGAAGGACAGACAGGTGGGAAGCCCCAAAGACCTGGTCCTCCCTAAGGGACACGGGTCCAGGATGGGAGAGAATTCGGCTGTGGGACCTACTGATCCTGGGACGGGTGGGCAGGATCTTCTCATGCCCTTGAAGAAAGTCCTGTCATCCAAGGGGAGGAAGTGGATTCTCAAGAGAAGGAATCGGCTGAGTGGAACTCAGCCACGAATCTCTGGCTTGGGTTCTTCAGAGGTCACATGGCAAGGGCTGGATTAGAACACAGAACGGACGGGCTGTGGCCTTTGGTAGAGTTGCTACCTTGGGAGTCGAGGCTCAGTTAAAGAGACTTTCTGGCCTCTGTTGGAAAGGGGGAAAAACCAGTTGTGTCTTTCGTTGAAGCTCATCATCTCTTCCGTGTAATAAGGAGCATCTTTGTTCGTTTCTACCAGACGATCAATCATGGTCATCAGTTCGGCCACCTGAGCCTCTCGTTCCGCCCCTTCGGCCTTGTTGTTGAAAGCCAGGAACCGGTTCCCACATTCAGCAGCATATTGCTGCAGTTTTTTATCACATACAGCTATGAAATTTTCGATAGAGGTACCTTCCAGATCCTCTTTGCGTGTGAACAAAAGGATGATGTAATTTTTGGCTTTAAGGCCAAAAATCTCTTTGATCAGCTGAGGCACCTGCTCCTCCTCCTGAGTGAAGCGACTAGGACGCATCACATGCAGAATGACGTGGGGACCCGGGGAGCAAAACTTCACGCACTTCCTCACTTCCGCAACAACGTAGTTGGGTGGAAGACTGGGATCGAAAAAGCCAGGCGTATCAACAACCACAACCTTCCTGCTGTTTAGCTGTGTGTCCTCCTTTTGACATGCTGTTGTTACTGATCTAGGTGACATGGAACTTTTAAAGACGTTGCTTCCCAGAATTGTGTTTCCCGTTGCACTTTTCCCATTTGCGCTTTTGCCCACAAGGACGATCCTCTGTTCAGACCCTACAACCCACAGGGGAGAAGAGAGAAGAAGGGGACTGGTCAGCAGTGTACGACCGTCATAGCTTGTTCCCCCCCACCCAGAACAGTAGCTTCCACCCCACCTGAACCCCAGGACCCAAGACTTTACCTTGGATGCTTACAGTCATACGCACACCAGCCGCACAGCAGATAACCTGAGATTTCTGCGTGAAAAGCAAAACAGAATCAGCCAAAGGAGAGGCTGCATTGCTCAGGTTGCTAAGAACTCACCTCACCCAGAAGTCAAGCAAGAAATGGAGGGGGATTAAAAAAGGACCTGACTTGGATCAGATCTCCCCCCCCTCCAGCAGGTTCCCCGAGTGGTCTTCCCACTCAGCCCTGTCTGTGACATCCCACAGGATGGACCTCACGCTTGTAGTCGCTCCCTCCATTCTGCAAAACGGCCCTCGGCCACCGGCACTGTCTCCATCAGGTCAGAGACTAGTCTCTCCTACTCGGCTCCCGTGGCCTCGTGCGTCATGGCTGATCCGCTTTGCAAACCTTACCACCAGACAACAAAAACTAGGGAGGGCAGAAGGGGATGATTGGAATTGATGGGTGGCTGGGAGGGGAATGAGGAATGTAGGTGCACGGGTTGTGGCCTGAGAAAGTTTCCAGCACCTCAAGGTGTTTCCCAAAACAATGATTGAACTGGATTGGTGGACAACGGACAATGGGTGGCCCGGGGAGGAAAGGGGGGATTATTGCTGTGCTGTTTTTAATGGCAAAACCTGAAAACTAGCTTTGCTTCTACTGTGCCTATATCAGTGGTTCTCAACCTTTTTAATGCCGCGACCCCCAACCGGCTGTAGGTTGAGGACTACTCAACTGGTTGTAAGTTGAGGATTACTGAACTGGTGCAGCACCGTTTGCAGAATGGGACTTTTGGCGGGCTCAGCAGGGCAGAGACAGCCTGGACAATTCCTATTGGCTTTGGAAAGCCAATAGAATTAGACTCTATTCAAGAGAGTCTATTCTATTGGCTTTCAAAAGCCAATAGAATAAAAGGGAGTAGCACCGCTAAGGAAAAGGGAAAAATGGTGGACTGCGTTGTTTGGCGACCCCCGTGAAATGGTCGTTCGACCCCAAATGGGGTCCCGACCCACAGGTTGAGAACCACTGGCCTATATGGATCTATCAGGAAACTTAAACTCTTGGTAAAAGAATTTCCCTGGAGTTTCTTTGCTGCAAATGCCAAAAATCTTCAAAAATCTCCAGTGATGGAGCACCCAAAACTGGTATCACCCTATTCTACTGCCTCCTTGTGCTCCTCCTCCCCCGCTCGTCCTCCAAAGAAGGTGTCAAGTTACCTCTGCAGGCCTCCCCCTAGGATAGATGCAAGTGATCTCCTTGCTCCATTGACCGAGCCCAAATTCAGTCACAGCTGCACATCGGAATTGGTACTGAAGATTTAGGTGCACATCTTGCAAAGTGAATTGATCTTTAGGGCCTTCAGTATGGAGACTCTTCCAATTCTGCCCTGCAATCCGATATTCCACCTGGTACCTAGAGACTGAATGCTTCCCAATGGCGACTGGATCAATACCGATCTGGAAACTATTTGGGTGCACTTGCTCAATCTTGGGAGGGGGAGGTCTTCTAAGAGCAGCTTCCAGCTCCTGACGTTTCTTGAGGACTTCCATAGTCAAGGTTAACCTTTTGGCTTCCAGCAACATTAGCGAGTCAAAGAAATTCTTCATGCTCTCGGCGCTCATTTTCCACTATATTTCAGCAACAGCACGATGGCTTCCTCCACTTTTTCCATGACTAAAAAGGGTTGAATGGTTGAATCTGAAGTGCAGAGGGGTTCCCGACTTGTCCTGATCACAAGGCAGGTCAGCCTCCTTGAGGGCCTCCAGGACAGGTGGGGTTCCCCCATCAGCAAAGGTGATCAGGAGCTGGACGTTATCCTTCACGTCTTTTCCCAACAGGGAGAGCATGGAATCAAAGACGCATTTCTGGGCATGAACTGAATGGGCAAGGAAGGCCTGGGCCACCAAGCAAGTGGCATTAACGTGGTCAATGCCCCCTGGGGCGGAGAAAAATTCTCGGAGCTGCTCCTCAACCAGTTTGTCTTGCTCTGCGTCTCTTTTGCCTCCAAATCCTGGAGTGTCAATGATTGTGAGAGAATAGGGAATCCGGAAACCCTCCTGATGGTGCACCACATAGACAGTGACTTCAGACGTCCTGCTTCCAGCTTCGCTTCTCGGGGTGGTTTCGTGAATCAGTTTGAATCTGAAATTATCTCCCCACTGGACGCCCAGGATATAATTGATCATCCCGTTGATCAGTGTGGTTTTCCCAGACCATGTTGCTCCCATCATCAGGATCACTTTGTTGGGCACTTTTGGGTTCTCCTTTCCAAGCTGGTATATGAGACAGGAGGTGGAGGCATCTGAGGGGACTTTCTCCAGAGGAAGAGCGAACACTAACGGATGTGTGTCCTCCATCGGGGAGCTTCCCTGAAGGAACTGGCGGGCGACGTTGCCTGCATCTTCTTCCTCCAGTGATGTGGAGACTTCCACCTCCTCACTGGGGACACCCAGAGCTCCATTGTCACACACGGCTGACACCCGTATTCTATATGCC
>NW_024098400.1:0-14293 GCF_016545835.1 Crotalus tigris | reverse complement strand
GGGAAGGGGATTTGTTTTTGTAAAAATTTAAAAATTTTCAATAAAAAAAAAAAATCATATTGAATAGCCCTTTCCAATCTTCAGGCAACAAATAAAAACTAGAAGCCATGTGACCTATCAGACCCAAGGTATAATGGCTAGAAATCCCATAACTTGATGCAGCTTGTTTAATTTCTTTAATATTTTTATAGGAATTGTTTCATATCTGCGATTGCCTGTGATTGGATCAATAAAAACAGGCGCACAAAATTGATATTCTTCAGGTTGCAGTTCCCCTTTTTCATAAGCTTCGGCCAGTGCCCTGGAGATGGCGCTGGCAGGGGAAGGCGGCATGTTAATGTTCCTTTGTTCTTTTCCTCCCAACTTTATTGGCGCGAACGGTTCAAAAAGCACATCGGCTTGATAAACTACCAAGGAGGATTTTTCTTCTGCACTCTGTCCCTTTTTTAAATCATCGGCCTTTTCAGAGTCATAAGCAGGTGGGGGGGGGTCTACAGGCTTTTCAGAGTTATAGGCAGGAGGGGGGTCTACCCTCCCCTTCTCCGTTTTCATGGCATCTTCATGGATTTGGAGACATTCAATTACAATTCGCCATGTAGACAAAATTTTTGGAGGGGCTCGAGGGGATTCATGAAAATACTTTCCTAATTTAACCCACACAGACATGTTTAGGGATCCTCCTTCGGGATATGCAAGGCAATTTTGATATACATATTTTAAGAGGAGGATCAAATCCCCTTTAGTGGGAAGCGGCAAATCTTTCCCATTGTTTTTCAAAATAATTATTGATGACTTGGTCAATTCCCTAAGTTCTGAGAGGTGCACAACCTGAGGCTTAGAGAATCCTGTCCCCATACACACGGTAATGTTTTGGGAGGGTGCTTAGTCTAGCCCTGACGACCGGCCCTGAGTTGCAGTAAGCTCTTCCGCTGAGTGAGTAAGAGGATACCAAGAGATGCGCTCAGAAACATGAATCATGTCGGGGTCACCAGTTGTGGGTTTTCACGCGCCCAGCGGGTCTCCCATAAATGTAGAAGAACAGACAGGAACACGTGGTTTCCTCGGGATGGGAGCCTCGAACAAAGCCGAAGCATCCCTTTTATTGTGTTATCAGAAGGCGGGTTTATATGCACCTGGTGACCACCTTACACCAACCACATTTGTTATAACACAGCATATTAGAATGTTACACGTGCTACAGCTTTGCTTTGCACACGCTCCTATACAGCTGTTACACCCGGCACCAACAAAACACCAAAACACATTCCTTTGCACCGCACGGCACTTCTTTGTTTACTCCAATCTTTTTTACTTTCGACTTCCTCATACCTTGGCCTACTGCAGCTGATGACTCAGCCTAGCAGGCCAGATAATCCAATAACTCCAACACATAAAGAAGTGGGGCTGGGGGTCAAGCTATTCTCCAAAGCACCTGAAGGCAGGACAGACTTGAACACTGGGCGCTATCTAACAAAATGAAATTCAATGGTGAAAAAAGTAAGGTTCTACATTTAGGCAAGAAAAACCAAATGCACAGGTATAGTATAGGGGGTACCTTGCTCAATAGTAGTAACTGCGAGGGGGATCTCGGAGTCCTAGTGGACAATCATTTAAATATGAGCCAGCAGTGTGCTGCAGCTGCCAAAAAAGCCAACATAGTGCTAGGCTGCATTAACAGAGGGATAGAATCAAGATCACGTGAAGTATTAATACCACTTTAAAATGCCTTGGTAAGGCCACACTTGGAATACTGCATCCAGTTTTGGTCACCACGATGTAAAAAAGATGTTGAGACTCTAGAATGAGTACAGAGAAGAGCAACAAAGATGATTAGGGGACTGGAGGCTAAAACGTATAAGGAACGGTTGCTGGAATTGGGTATGTCTACATTAACGAAGAGAAGGACGAGGGGTGCACGATAGCAGTGTTCCAATATCTCAGGGGCTGCCACAAAGAAGAGGGAGTCAAGCTATTTTCCAAAGCGCCAGAAGGTAGGACAAGAAGCAACGTGTGGAAACTAACCAAAGAGAGAAGCAACCTAGAGCTAAGGAGAAAATTCCTGACAGTTAGAACAATTAACCAGTGGAAAAACCTGCCTCCAGAAGCGGGGAATGCTCCAACACTGGAAGTTTTTAAGAAGAGACTGGACAGCCATTTGTCCAAAATGGTATAGGGTTTCCTACCTGAGCAGGGGGTTGGACTAGATGACCTCCAAGGTCCCTTCCAACTTTATTATTATTATTATTATTATTATTATTATTATAAGCAATGGATGGAAACTAGTCAAGTTGAGAAGCAACCTAGAACTAAGGATACATTTCCTGACAGTTAGAATAATTAATCAGTGGAACAACTTGCCTCCAGAAGTTGTGAATGTTCCAATACTGGAGGTTTTTAAGAAGAGCTGGGTCAACCATTTGTCTGAAATGATATGGGGGTTTTGTTTGAGCAGGGGGTTAGACTAGAATACCTCCAAGGCAATGGCCCCCAACCTTTTTCATGGTAAATCTTACTTCAAATAAACGACATTTTGTTTTATCACTTAATCTTCATAACTTAAGACCAAAAGGCATGCAACCTGTATCTTAAATTGATTACTGAGAAATCAGGGAAATATTGTCTGATCTTGAAGCATTTTACAACCGCTGTTGGTTTGCTTATCATAGGTTTGGGATAACTTTTCTAGTAATAACTGTACTGCATGTGGGTTATTTTTTTTAGATGATACCCTGAATAAGAAAAATCAAGATTAAACTGTGGGAATTCTTGTGATGGACCAAAAGTATTTGCGATATAGTGAATAGTATTAATACATTGAATTTGCTTACATTGATTTAAGAGAGTCACTGTGAGATTTATTTGAGTGTAGGATATGACCTTTTAAAATGGTTCTGTCTCAAAATAATCCATCTAAAAATGCATTCCTAAATAAATTAATTTGGGAGCAGGTCTCTCAGTCTCTATAAGACCTATTTCTACGTAATTATGGTTAGAAGTGAGCTCTGTAAAGATGTCAAACTGGTATGTCAGAAAGTAGTTACATTGTAATTTAATACCATATCAGCTAAAAGGCTACATTTTTTTCTACTGGAAGATACATCAACAGTGGTTAGAATATATTACAAGTACACTTGAAAAATAGGCAGTAGATAGGCTCTCCATTCAGCAGTGGTTAGCAGAATAGCAGAATCAGAAGGGACCTTAGAGGTCTTCTAGTCCAACCCCCTGTTCAAGCAAGAAACCCTATACCATTTCAGATAAATGGCTGTCCAATGTCTTCTTAAAAATTTCCAGTATTGGAACACTCACAACTTCTGGAGGCAAGTTATTCCACTGATTAATTATTCTAACTGTCAGGAAATTTATCCTTAGTTCTAGGTTGCTTTTTCCTTGATTAGTTTCCATCCATTGCTTCTTATAATAATAATAATAATGATAAATTTGGAAGGGACCTTGGAGGTCATCTAGTCCAACCCCCTGCTCAGGTATGAAACTACAAGCCATTTAACTCTTGGATTTTGCCTTGTTACTAAATAACCCAGTATAGCCTCTTTAAGCAAAGAAACCAGTGCCAGCATTCTTACACCTGCCATTAATAAAGATGTCAGGAAGTTGTGTGATTCTCGAGTTTACCCAGAAACGCTTGAACCAGCACCTGCGAGCACTCCGCAGCGTTCCTCAGCGGTCTGAACCGAATCGGCCACTGCCGTTTCCCCAAATCTAGGAGCGCCCCCCACCCCCTCCGCCGTCCAGACCTGAACTTCAGGACATGTTTTCTGCTACCTCCAATTTCCCGGCTTTAGATGGGTGGAAAACGCCTCTCCGTCGCTGGAGCTGGGCTGCAGGCGGCTTGTGGCATCGAGAAGTTGTCTCGGCTCCCCAGTCTCAATGCGCTGACTTCGCCACGGTGAACGGCAAAGTCGAGTTCTACGTTGTGTGGTCTCTGTGCGAGCCGCCCCGCCAGCTGAGCAGGTGACGTCTCCAAAGCACCTGAAGGCAGGACAGACTTGAACACTGGGCGCTATCTAACAAAATGAAATTCAATGGTGAAAAAAGTAAGGTTCTACATTTAGGCAAGAAAAACCAAATGCACAGGTATAGTATAGGGGGTACCTTGCTCAATAGTAGTAACTGTGAGGGGGAACTCGGAGTCCTAGTGGACAATCATTTAAATATGAGCCAGCAGTGTGCTGCAGCTGCCAAAAAAGCCAACATAGTGCTAGGCTGCATTAACAGAAGGATAGAAACAAGATCACGTGAAGTGTTAATACCACTTTACAATGCCTTGGTAAGGCCACACTTGGAATACTGCATCCAGTTTTGGTCACCACGATGTAAAAAAGATGTTGAGACTCTAGAAAGAGTACAGAGAAGAGCAACAAAGATGATTACGGGACTGGAGGCCAAAACATATAAGGAACGGTTGCTGGAATTGGGTATGTCTAGTTTAACGAAGAAAAGGACGAGGGGTGCACGATAGCAGTGTTCCAATATCTCAGGGGCTGCCACAAAGAAGAGGGAGTCAAGCTATTTTCCAAAGCGCCTGAAGGCAGGACAAGAAGCAACGTGTGGAAACTAACCAAACAGAGAAGCAACCTAAAGCTAAGGAGAAACCTCCTGACAGTTAGAACAATTAACCCGTGGAACAACCTGCCTCCAGAAGCCGGGAATGCTCCAACACTGGAAGTTTTTAAGAAGAGACTGGACAGCCATTTGTCCAAAATGGTATAAGGTTTCCTACCTGAGCAGGGGGTTGGACTAGATGACCTCCAAGGTCCCTTCCAACTTTATCATCATCATTATTATTATTATTATAAGAAGCAATGGATGGAAACTAATCAAGGAAAGAAGCAACCTAGAACTAAGGATACATTTCCTGACAGTTAGAATAATTAATCAGTGGAACAACTTGCCTCCAGAAGTTGTGAGTGTTCCAATACTGGAGGTTTTTAAGAAGAGCTGGGTCAACCATTTGTCTGAAATGATATGGGGTTTTTGTTTGAGCAGGGGGTTGGACTAGAAGACCTCCAAGGCAATGGCCCCCAACCTTTTTTCATGGTAAATCTTACTTCAAATAAACGACATTTTGTTTTATCACTTAATCTTCATAACATAAGACCAAAAGGCATGCAACCTGTATCTTAAATTGATTACTGAGAAATCAAGGAAATATTGTGTGATCTTGAAGCATTTTATAACCGCTGTTGGTTTGCTTATCATAGGTTTGGGATAACTTTTCTAGTAATAACTGTACTGCATGTGGGTTATTTTTTTTAGACGATACCCTGAGTAAGAAACATGAAGATTAAACTGTGGGAATTCTTGTGATGGACCAAAAGCATTAGCAATATAGTGAATAGTATTAATACATTGAATTTGCTTACATTGATTTAAGAGAGTCACTGTGAGATTTATTTGAATGTAGGATATGGCCTTTTAAAATGGTTCTGTCTCAAAATAATCCATCTAAAAATGCATTCCTAAATAAATTAAATTGGGAGCAGGTCTCTCAGTCTCTATAAGACTTATTTCTAAGTAATTATGGTTAGAAGTGAGCTCTGTAAAGATGTTGGAAATAGCCAATAAGCATAAAAAGTCAAAATGTGAAACTGACCTCAAATTTGAAATGTATGCATGGAGTCAGGTTCCTCACAGGTTGGGGAAAAAGAAAAAACATCTATTTTCCTGATTCCAGCTTTCCTTGAAAAGTTAGGCCAGGGCCTATACCGCATTTCTTGACAAATAACCAAGACTGAAAAGTTCAAATGTGAAACTGACCTCAAATTCGAAAAGTACGCATATCTTTATGTTCCGCAAAGGTTTGGTACACAGAAAAAACATGTATTTTCCGGATCCGCATTTCTTGGCAAATAACCAAGTAAGCCTGAAAACCCAAAATGTCAAAATGACCTCAAATTCGAAAAGTACGCATATGTTTAAGTTCCGCAAAGGTTTGGTACACCGAAAAAACATATATTTTCCAGATTCGCATTTCTTGGCAGATAACCAAGTACGCCTGAAAACCCAAAATGTGAAGCTGACTTCAAATTCGAAAAGTACGCATATATTTATGTTCCGCAAAGTTTTGGTACACTGAAAAAACATGAATTTTCCGGATCCGCATTTCTTGGCAGATAACCAAGTAAGCCTGAAAACCCAAAATGTGAAGCTGACTTCAAATTCGAAAAGTACGCATATATTTATGTTCCGCAAAAGCGTTTGGTACACGGAAAAAACATGTATTTTCGGATCCGCAGTTCTTGCAAATAACCAAGTTAAGACTGAAAACCCAAAATGTCAAAATAACCTCAAATTCGAAAAGCATACGAATCTGTTGATGTTCCGCAAAAGTTTGGTTACACGAAAAAACATGTATTTTCGTCAGCATTTCTTGCAGATAACCTCAAGAAGTGAAAAACCAAAATGTGAAAGCTGACACTTCAAATTCGAAAAGACACATATGTTATGTTCGCAAAGTTTGGTACACCGAAAAACATGGATTTTTCGGATCCGCATTCTTGGCAATAACCAAGTAAGCCTGAAAACCCAAAATGTGAAGCTGGACCTCAAATTCGAAAAGTACGCATATGTTTATGTTCCGCTAAGGTTTGGTACACGGAAAAAACATGTAATTTCCGGATCCGCATTTCTTGGCAGATAACCAAGTAAGCCTGAAAACCCAAAATGTGAAGCTGACTTCAAATTCGAAAAGTACGCATATATTTATGTTCCGAAAAGGTTTGGTACAAGGTAAAATCATGTATTTTCCGAATCCGCATTTCTTGGCAAATAACCAAGTAAGCAGTGAAAACCCAAAATGTCAAAAAACCTCACCTTGAGGAAATGCATGTATATGTTATGTCCGCAAAGGTTTGGCACACCGAAAAAAAATGTATTTCCGGATCCGCAATTCTGGAGATAACCAAGTAAGCCTGAAACCCAAAATGTGCAGCTGACTTTCAAAATTCGAAAGTACGCATATATTCTGTTCCGCAAAGGTTTGGTACCCCCCCCCCCCCGACCACCAAACAAGTATTTTCCGGATACGCATATCTTGGCAAATAACCAAGTAAGCCTGAAAACCCAAAATGTCAAAATAACCTCAAATTCGAAAAGTACGCATATGTTTATGTTTCGCAAAGGTTTGGCACACAGAAAAAACAGGTATTTTCCGGATCCGCATCTTGGCAAAAAACCAAGTAAGCCTGAAAACCCAAAATGTCAAAATGACCTCAAATTCGAAAAGTACGCATATGTTTATGTTCCGCTAAGGTTTGGTACACGGAAAAAACATGTATTTTCCGGATCCGCATTTCTTGGCAGATAACCCAGTAAGCCTGAAAAAACCTCCCCTAAAATGTGAAGCGACTTAAAATTCGAAAAGTACGCATATATTTATGTTACGCAAATGTTTGGTACACGGAAAAAATGTATTTTCGGATCCGCATTTCTTGGCAAATAACCAAGTAAGCCTGAAAACCCAAAATGTCAAAATGACCTCAAATTCGAAAAGTACGCATATGTTTATGTTCCGCAAAGGTTTGGTACACCGAAAAAACATATATGTTCCAGATCCGCATTTCTTGGCAGATAACCAAGTAAGCCTGAAAACCCAAAATGTCAAAATGACCTCAAATTCGAAAAGTACGCATATATTTATGTTCCGCAAAGTTTTGGTACACGAAAAAAACATGTATTTTCCGGATCCGCATTTCTTGGCAGATAACCAAGTAAGCCTGAAAACCCAAAATGTCAAAATAACCTCAAATTCGAAATGCATGTATATGTTTATGTTCCGCAAAGGTTTGGCACACGGAAAAAACATGTATTTTCCAGATCCGCATTTCTTGGCAGGTAACCAAGTAAGACTGAAAACCCAATATGTCAAAATGACCTCAAATTTGAAAAGTACGCATATGTTTATGTTCCGCACAGGTTTGGTACACGGAAAAAACATGTATTTTCCGGATCCGCATTTCTTGGCAGATAACCAAGTAAGCCTGAAAACCCAAAATGTGAAGCTGACTTCAAATACGAAAAGTACGCATATATTTATGTTCCGCAAAGGTTTGGTACACGGGAAAAACATGTATTTTCCGGATCCGCATTTCTTCGCAAATAACCAAATAAGCCTGAAAACCCAAAATGTCAAAATAACCTCAAATTCGAAAAGTACGCATATGTTTATGCTCCGCAAAGGTTTGGCACACCGAAAAAACATGTATGTTCCAATCCCGCATTTCTTGGCAGATAACCAAGAAGCCTGAAAAAACCAAAATGTCAAAATGACCTCAAATTCGAAAAGTACGCATATATTTGTTCGCAAAGTTTGTGTACACTGAAAAAAATGTATTTTCCGATCCGCATTTATTGGCAGATAACCAAGTAAGCCTGAATAAACCGAAATTGAGCTGACTTCAAATTCGAAAAGTAGCATATAGTTTATGTTCCGCAAAGGTTTGGTACACGGAAAAAACATGTATTTTCCGGATCCGCATTTCTTGGCAAATAACCAAGTACGCCTGAAAACCCAAAATGTGAAGCTGACTTCAAATTCGAAAAGTAGGCATATATTTATGTTCCGCAAAGGTTTGGTACACGGAAAAAACATGAATTTTCCGGATCCGCATTTCTTGGCAGATAACCAAGTAAGCCTGAAAACCCAAAATCTCAAAATAACCTCAAATTCGAAAGTACGCATATATTTATGTTCCGCAAAGGTTTGGCACACCGAAAAAACATGTATTTTCCAGATCCGCATTTCTTGACAGATAATCAAGTAAGCCTGAAAACCCAAAATGTGAAGCTGACTTCAAATTCGAAAAGTACGCATATATTTATGTTCCGCAAAGGTTTGGTACACGGAAAAAACATGAATTTTCCGGATCCGCATTTCTTGGCAGATAACCAAGTAAGCCTGAAAATGCAAAATGTGAAGCTGACTTCAAATTCGAAAAGTACGAATATATTTATGTTCCGCAAAGGTTTGGTACACGGAAAAAAAAAGTATTTTCCGGATCCGCATTTCTTGGCAAATAACCAAGTAAGCCTGAAAACCCAAAATGTCAAAATGACCTCTAATTCGAAAAGTATGCATATGTTTATGTTCCGCAAAGGTTTGGCACACAGAAAAAACATGTATTTTCCGGATCCGCATTTCTTGGCACATAACCAAGTAAGCCTGAAAACCCAAAATGTCAAAATGACCTCAAATTCAAAAAGTACGCATATGTTTATGTTCCCAAAAGGTTTGGCACACCAGAAAAAACATGTATTTTTGGATCCGCATTTTCTTGGCAAATAACCAAGTCAGCCTGAAACCCAAAATGTCAAAATAACCTCAAAATTCGAAAAGTACCATATGTTTTGTTCCGCAAAGGTTTGGCACACAGAAAAAACATGTTATTTTTTGGATCCGCATTTCTGCAGATAACCAAGTAAGACTGAAAACCCAATATGTCAAAAGGACCTCAATCAAAAGTACGCAGAATGTTATGTTCCGCAAGGTTTGAACCCGAAAAACAAAGTATTTTCCGGATTCCGCATTTTGGCAAAAAACCAAGTAAGCCTAAAAACCAAAATGTCAAATGACCTCAATTCGAAAAGTACGCATATATTTATGTTCCGCAAAGGTTTGGTGACCTGAAAAACCGGTATTTTCCCGGATCCGCATCTTGCAAAACCAAGTAAGCCTGAAAACCCAAAATGTGAAGCTGACTTCAAATTCGAAAAGTACGCATATATTTATGTTCCGCAAAGGTTTGGAAACCCGAAAAAAACATGTATTTTCCGGATCCGCATTTCTTGGCAATAAACCAAGTAAGCCTGAAAACCCAAAATGTCAAAATGACCTCAAATTCGAAAAGTACGCATATATTTATGTTCCGCAAAGGTTTGGAAACCCGAAAAAAACATGTATTTTCCGGATCCGCATTTCTTGGCAAAAAACCAAGTAAGCCTGAAAACACAAAATGTCAAAATGACCTCAAATTTGAAAAGTACACATATATTTATGTTCCGCAAAGGTTTGGAAACCCGAAAAAACATGTATTTTCCGGATCCACATTTCTTGGCAAAAAACCAAGTAAGCCTGAAAACCGAAAATGTCAAAATAACATCAAATTCGAAAAGTACGCATATATTTATGTTCCGCAAAGGTTTGGTACACCGAAAAAACATGTATTTCCCGGATCCGCATTTCTTGGCAAATAACCAAGTAAGCCTGAAAACCCAAAATGTCAAAATAACCTCAAATTTGAAAAGTACACATATATTTATGTTCCGCAAAGGTTTGGAAACCCGAAAAAACATGTATTTTCCGGACCACATTTCTTGGCAAAAAACCAAGTAAGCCTGAAAACCGAAAATGTCAAAATAACCTCAAATTCGAAAAGTACGCATATGTTTATGTTCCGGAAAGGTTTGGTACACGGAAAACAAAAGTATTTTCCGGATCCTCATTTCTTGGCAAATAACCAAGTAAGCCTGAAAACCCAAAATGTCAAAATGACCTCAAATTCGAAAAGTACGCATATGTTTATGTTCCGCAAAGGTTTGGCACACAGAAAAAACATGTATTTTCCGGATCCGCATTTATTGGCAAATAACCAAGTAAGCCTGAAAACCCAAAATGTCAAAATGACCTCAAATTCGAAAAGTACGCATATGTTTATGTTCCGGAAAGGTTTGGTACACGGAAAACAAAAGTATTTTCCGGATCCGCATTTCTTGGCAAATAAACAAGTAAGCCTGAAAACCCAAAATGTCAAAATGACCTCAAATTCGAAAAGTACGCATATGTTTATGTTCCGCAAAGGTTTGGCACACAGAAAAAACATGTATTTTCCGGATCCGCATTTCTTGGCAGATAACCAAGTAAGCCTGAAAACCCAAAATGTCACAATGACCTCAAATTCAAAAAGTACGCATATATTTATGTTCCGCAAAGGTTTGGAAACCCGAAAAAACATGTATTTCCCGTATCCGCATTTCTTGGCAAATAACCAAGTAAGCCTGAAAACCCAAAATGTCAAAATGACCTCAAATTCGAAAAGTACGCATATATTTATTTCCGCAAAGGTTTGGTACATAAGGAACATCATGTATTTTTTCCGATCCGCATTTCTTGGCAAATAACGCAAGTAAGCCTGAAAACCCAAAATGTCAAAATACCTCAATTCGAAAAGTACTGCATATGTTTATGTTCCGCAAGTTTTGGAAGCACAGAAAAAACAGGTATTTTTTGGATCCGCATTTCTTGGCAGATAACCAAGTAAGACTGAAACCAATATTTTCAAAATGACCTCAAATTCGAAAATACGCATATGTTTATGATCCGCAACGGTTTTGGAACCCGAAAAACTGTTTTTCCGGATCCGCATTTCTGGCAAAAACCAAGTGCCTAAAACCAAAAGGTCAAAATGACCTCAAATTCGAAAAGTACTCATATATTTATGTTTCCGCAAAGGTTTGGAAACCCGAAAAAAACAGTATTTTCCGATCCACATATCTTGGCAAAAAACCAAGTAAGCCTGAAAACCCAAAATGTCAAAATGACCTCAAATTCGAAAAGTACTCATATTTTTATGTTCCGCTAAGGTTTGGTACACGGAAAAAACATGTATTTTCCGGATCCGCATTTCTTGGCAGATAACCAAGTAAGCCTGAAAACCCAAAATGTCAAAATGACCTCAAATTCGAAAAGTACACATATGTTTATGTTCCGCTAAGGTTTGGTACACGGAAAAAACATGTATTTTCCGGATCCGCATTTCTTGGCAGATAACCAAGAAAGAATGAAAACCCAAAATGTCAAATGACGCTCAAATTCAAAAGTACGCATATATTTTGTTCGCACAGGTTTGAAACCGAAAAACATGTATTTTTCTGCTCCGCATTTCTTGGCAAAAACCAAGTAAGCCCTGGAAAGCGAAATGTCAAAATAAACTCAAATTCGAAAAGTACGCATATGTTTATGTTCCGCAAAGGTTTGGTACACGGAAAAAACAGGTATTTTCCGGATCCGCATCTTGGCAAAAAACCAAGTAAGCCTGAAAACCCAAAATGTCAAAATGACTTCAAATTCGAAAAGTATGCATATATTTATGTTCCGCAAAGGTTTGGTACAAGGAAAAAACATGTATTTTCCGGATCCGCATTTCTTGGCAGATAACCAATTAAGGCTGAAAACCCAAAATGTCAAAATAACCTCAAATTCGAAAAGTACGCATATGTTTATGCTCCGCAAAGGTTTGGCACACCGAAAAAACACATGTATTTTTTGGATCCGCTTTCTTGGCAGATAAACAAGTAAGCCTGAAAACCCAAAATGTCAAAATGACCTCAAATTCGAAAAGTGCGCATATGTTTATGTTCCGCAAAGGTTTGGTACACCGAAAAAACATGTATTTTCCGGATCCGCATTTCTTGGCAGATAACCAAGTAAGCCTGAAAACCCAAAATGTGAAGATGACTTCAAATTCGAAAAGTACGCATATATTTATGTTCCGCTAAGGTTTGGTACACGGAAAAAACAGGTATTTTCTGGATCCGCATCTTGGCAAAAAACCAAGTAAGCCTGAAAACCCAAAATGTCAAAATGACCTCAAATTCGAAAAGTACGCATATATTTATGTTCCGCAAAGGTTTGGAAAACCGAAAAAACATGTATTTTTCGGATCCGCATTTCTTGGCAGATAACCAAGTAAGCCTGAAAACCCAAAATGTGAAGCTGACTTCAAATTCGAAAAGTACGCATATATTTTTGTTCCGCAAAGGTTTGGTACACGGACAAAACATGTATTTTCCGGATCCGCATTCTTGGCAGATAACCAAGTAAGCCTGACACCCAAAATGTCATAAATGAACTTCAAATTCGAAAAGTATGCATACTTATTATGTTCCGCAAAGGTTGTAAGCGAAAAAAAACATGTATGTATTTTCCGGATCCGATTATTGGCCGATAACCAAGTAGTCTCTGAAAACCCAAATGTCAAAAAACCTCAAATTCGAAAAGTACGCATATGTTTAGCTCGCAAAGGTTGGCACACCGAAAAAAACATGTATTTTCTGGATCCGCATTTCTTGGCAGATAACCAAGTAAGACCTGAAAACCCAAAACAATGTGAAGGCGACTTCACATTCCGAAAAGTACGATATATTTTATGGATCCGCCTAGTTTTGGTACCGGAAAAAACAAGGATTTTCCGGATCCGCATCTTGGCAAAAAACAAAGTAAGCCTGAAAACCCAAAATGTCAAAATGACCTCAAATTCGAAAAGTACGCATATATTTATGTTCCGCAAAGGTTTGGAAACCCGAAAAAACATGTATTTTCCGGATCTGCATTTCTTGGCAAATAACCAAGTAAGCCTGAAAACCCAAAATGTCAAAATGACCTCAAATTCGAAAAGTACGCATATGTTTATGTTCCGCAAAGGTTTGGTACACGTAAAAAAATTGTATTTTCCGGATCCGCATTTCTTGGCAGATAACCAAGTAAGCCTGAAAACCCAAAATGTCAAAATGACCTCAAATTCGAAAAGTACGCATATGTTTATGTTCCGGAAAGGTTTGGTACACGGAAAACAAAAGTATTTTCCGGATCCGCATTTCTTGGCAAATAAACAAGTAAGCCTGAAAACCCAAAATGTCAAAATGACCTCAAATTCGAAAAGTACGCATATGTTTATGTTCCGCAAAGGTTTGGCACACAGAAAAAACAGGTATTTTCCGGATCCGCATCTTGGCAGATAACCAAGTAAGCCTGTAAACCCAAAATGTCAAAATGACCTCAAATTCGAAAAGTGCGCATATGTTTATGTTCCGCAAAGGTTTGGTACACCGAAAAAACATGTATTTTCCGGATCCGCATTTCTTGGCAGATAACCAAGTAAGCCTGAAAACCCAAAATGTGAAGCTGACTTCAAATTCGAAAAGTACGCATATATTTATGTTCCGCAAAGGTTTGGTACACGGAAAAAACATGTATTTTCTGGATCCGCATATCTTGGCAAAGAACCAAGTAAGCCTGAAAACCCAAAATGTCAAAATAACCTCAAATTCGAAAAGTACGCATATGTTTATGTTCCGCAAAGGTTTGTTACACGGAAAAAACAGGTATATTCCGGATCCGCATCTTGGCAAAAAACCAAGTAAGCCTGAAAACCCAAAATGTCAAAATGACCTCAAATTCGAAAAGTACACATATATTTATGTTCCGCAAAGGTTTGGAAACCCGAACAAACATGTATTTTCCGGATCCGCATTTCTTGGCAAATAACCAAGTAAGCCT
>NW_024098399.1:677500-738513 GCF_016545835.1 Crotalus tigris | reverse complement strand
AGAGAGGGACAAGGGGAGAGAGGGGGGAGAGAGAGGTGAGAGGGAGAGAGAGGGGAGAGAGAGGGACAAGGGGAGGAGAGGGAGAGAGAGGGGGGAGAGAGGGGAGGAGAGGGAGAGAGAGAAGAGAGAGGGACAAGGGGAGAGAGGGGGGAGAGAGAGGTGAGGAGAGGGAGAGAGAGGGGGAGAGAGAGGGAGAGAGGGGAGGAGAGGGAGAGAGAGGGGGGAGAGAGGGACAAGGGGAGAGAGGGGGGAGAGAGAGGTGAGGAGAGGGAGAGAGAGGGGGGAGAGAGAGGGAGAGGGGGGAGAGGGGAGAGGGAAAGAGAGAGAGAGAGAGAGCTGAAGGTCGCACAGCTCCCAGCTTTGCTTCAAAGATCCAGGCTTTGCTTCAAAGCGAGGTAAGGATCAGCTGAGACCGAGAGACAGAAGGGGCTTAGAATAAAATAACAGTGTTGGAAGGGACCTTGGAGGTCTTCTAGTCCAACCCCCTGCTTAGGCAGGAAACCCTATACCATTTCAGACAAAAGGGTTGTCCAATCTCTTCTTAAAAACTTCCTATGTTGGAGCACTCTGAAGGAAAGTTGTCCCACTGGTTAATTGTTCTAACTGTCAGGAAGTTTCTCCTTAGTTCTAGGTTGCTTCTCTCTTTGGTTGGTTTCCATCCTTGTTGCTTCTTGTCCTGCCTTCGGGTGCTTTGGAGAAGAGCTTGACTCCCTCTTCTTTGGGGCAGCCCCTGAGATATTGGAACACTGCTATCATTTCACCCCTCATCCTTCTTTTCATTAAACTAGACATACCCAATTCCAGCAACCATTCCTTATATGTTTTAACCTACAGTGGGTTCTGTCCCATCTTTTCTGCCGCACCTACAGACATTCCCTTCTTTTGGTCTCCAGCCAGGAGTGGGATTGTCCATGTCACTTTCATGCTATCCTCTTCTGTGACCCCCCCCACTTCAAGAAAAGCCCAAGGTGTGTCTCAAGGCTTTGTTACCTGTTACAAAGGGGAATTGAGAGACTAGGAAGACAGGGAAGGGAAGGGGCTTGGGAAACAGGACATTTTGGATCCAAAGTAGAAACCAATAGACTTTAAATGTTAAAACTTTCCCTGTAGCTTGAAGGCACTGTTTGCGACCGAGAAGGGTCTCCAATCAATACAGGTGGTCCTCAACTTACAGCAGTTTATTTAGTGATTGAAATTATAATGGCACTGAAAACAAAACAAAACAAAAAGATTTATGGCCATTTTTCACGCTGATATCCATTGATGACAGTCATGTGATCAAAATTCAGATGTTTGGCCACCGACTCACATTTATGATGGTTGCATTGTCCGTGTGTGTGTGTGTGTGTGTGTGTGTGTGTGTGTGTGTGTGTGTGACGCATGATCCCTTTTTGCGACCTTTTGACAAGCAAAGTCAGTGGGGCATGGTTTTGAGCATCCTCTGTGTGTGTGTGGGGGGGGGAGAGAGGAACCTGTTTTTGACCTATAGAAAGAACTTTTCAGTCTAGACATTTACCTAGAGAAGCCCAACTGATTTAAAATACAGGTTCATTTAGTGACCGTGCAAAGTTACGACGTGTTGCTAACTGAGCAACTGCAGGGATTCTCTTAATAGCCGTGGTAAAAAGGGGGCAAAACTTGCCTCACAAAGGCCTCACTTAGCAACCGACATTTTGGGCTTACGATTGTGGTCATAAGTGCAGCAAATAGATTCGATAATCTTTATTGTCATTTTTCCCTGTGGGCACAACGGCACACATTTAAAAAAATGAAATTTAGTTGCTTGCTCTCAAAGTGTACACATACATAACACACATTTAAAACATACTATATACAACATATGTATAGACCTACACCAGTGATGGCGAACCTTTTAGAGACTGAGTGCCCAAACTGCAACCCAAAACCCACTTATGCATCGTCGGGTGCCGGGTGGGCGTGGCTCATTGGGTGGGTGTGGCCCATTGGGTGGGCGTGGCTGCGGTGGTAATGGCAGACCGGGTGGGACTAAAAAGTTCAGTCAATCAATTCCAACTTTGCAAGATCTTTTTTTCCTGCGAGAACTTGAAATTGACTGATTTATTGAACCTTTTTTTTTTTTTTTGCACATGACGGCAGAGGCCTAAAGCGAAAAGGTTTTATAAAACCCAGCTGAAGGCCTAGGACTGGGGTGACGGTGTGCGTGCCCACAGAGTGCCGCCTCTGGCACCCATGCCATAGGTTCGTCACCACTGACCTACACCCTTGCATATTAGTAACATATAAATATTATTCACTGTCCATCTTTAATACATAACGGAAGGAGGAAGCTTTAGAGTTCACAAGGTTAATAATGTATGGAACACAACTGGGACTGAATCTGGATATTCTGCTACGGAAAACACAAAGCCTCCTCCCAGAAGGTAACAAGGGAAACAGGTTGTGAAGAGGGTGTGTAGTGTCCCAGACAATCAGACACCCAGAATACATCTTGCAGACCCTGCTCAAGCATTGCTTATGCGCTATGACCTGGATAGAAGGGAGGGAACTGCCAATAATCTTTTCAGGAAATCCTCTATTCCAGTGTTTCTCAACCTTGACAATTTTAAGGCATGTGGACTTCAACTCCTAGAATTCCACAGCCAGCAGTGCTGGCTGTGGAATTCTGGGAGTTGAAGTCCACATGCCTTTAAATTGTCAAGGTTGAGAAACACTGCTCTATTCCCAAAGGTTTTTGACCCTGTTTGTAGGATACCAGAACTCTTTTTCTCCTCACATAGGATGCTCAAAACTATTCTATGTTGGATCTAAAGGCCCTTTCCCTATCTGTAGTCTCCTCCTCCCTCCCCCCCCTTTTTTACTGATATCCTTCGAATGACACACCTCCGCTCCCTTGAGCAGAAACTTGGAAAATTCTTTTGAATTTAGTTTTGCTTGGAAAGGAACCAAGTTTCTATTAGAAATGCCCGATTGCTTGCTTGATCCGCTGACCCACGAAAAGATAGCTTCTTCCCCAAATGGGTGTGTGTGTGTGTGTGTGTGTGTGTGTGTGTGTGTGTGTAAAACAGGGCAGTGAGTTGTGATCCAAAGGATGGTTGTGGATGAACAAGAACAATTGAAATAAACAGGATTTCTTGCCTGGCACTGGAGAGATATAAAGATAGTTGTCAACTGACGAACACAATTGACCCCAGAACATTTGTTAAGTGAATTTTAGCCCATTTTACCATCTTTCCTACCAACGTTGTTAAGGAGTGAATTGCTGCAGTAGTTTAAAAAGTTACTTGCATGGTTGTTAAATGGATCGCTGCAATTGTTAAATTAGCCACATGGTTGTTAAGTGAATCTGGTCAAAAGGAGACATTGCAACCGTCTTAAATATGAACCCATTGCCAAGCATCCGAATTTTGATCACAGGACTATGGGGAAGCTGCAACATCGTAAGTGTGGAAAACGGCCATAAGTCCACTTTTTTTTCCCAATATTTTATCAATTTTGTATAGTCACCAATGCTTAATATTTTATCAGCAACGTATTGTCTGGGTTCCAATATTTTGCTTACTAATACATGTTAAACTCCTTTCTCTCTACCTCGTTTTTCTAGACATTCATAAAATGTATCCCATGTTCTAAAATATTCTGAATCTTCTTTCTCTTTCTTTTTCAGTATCAGTCTGTCCATTTCTGCACAGTCTAAAGTTTTCTTAATTATCTCTTCCTCCACTGGTAGTTCTTCATCTTTCCAATGTTGAGCAAATACAATTCTTGCTGCAGTTAACACATGGAACATTAAGTATGCACATTCCTTCTCATAATTTCCTACCTAACAAAAATAATTCTGGCTTAAAATCTATGTGTTTTTTAGTCATTTTCTCTAACCGCATATGTATTCTTGACCAAAATCTGTTGGCTTTCGGGCATGTCCACCAAATATGATAATATGTGCCTGGTTATTGCCGTTGGAGCTGTGAACAGTCATTAAATGAAGTGTTGTAAGTTGAGGACTACCTGTAGAAGGAGGAAGGTTTTGATAATCAAGGGCTGTCACTGATTCAGCCTTTCCTAAGCTGCTCACCTCCAGATGTGTTAGCAAATCCCCCCAGAGGTGGGAATTCTGGAGAGCTTTGGGCTGGAAAGGGTGAAGGGAAAACAGGGAAAACAGATGAGGCAGCCACACTGGAAGTCTCATAGAATGTAGAAACATACAGCTGGGAGGGACCTCAGAGGTCCTCTAGTCCAACCCCATCCTCATTCAAATCAAATGTATTCTCCAGTCTTTCCCTCTGGCTGGTTTGTCCTGAACTATTATAGGGAGCCAGTTGCTTCCCAATCAAGATCCATGGCTATTGTCACCAGTTTACTCAGAATTTAACTTTGCAGTGGTGAACAGACAAGCTTGGAAGCAAAGCCCACTCTGTGAAAGGCAGTTTTAACATAGTTGTCACTTTCCTGACAAACTCATTTGGATTAATTTCAGAGAGATAGGCAGTATCCAGATATATGTCTTCACATTTTGTTAAGTGGGATGTAGTTTTAGCAAATCTGCTCAGCAGGGGAGCCTTTGCGTGGATTAAATTATCTTTATTAAATTATGGGTGTGCAAAGCATTTTTCGACAGAAACTTTCTGAGGCCAGAATAATTGCAATGGCCTTTCTGACTCCAGGACAGGACATCTGGGAGTTAGAAACATCCATTGTAAAATTTGATTCATAAATGTAATTAAAATTGGATCCTATTAAATGGTCAGGAATATTCATTTCTAAAGCTCAAAGAACAGAGTAAGACAGGAGGACTCTGTGTCTTTCTGGCCTTAAATTAATCTTCGTCTATTTGCTTTTCAGATTTCTGCACCAAACTGCTATTTTTCTAATAAAAGTACATCGTTTCCAGCCAAAATAGTTCAACAGTACAGTTTGTGTAATCAAACGGGCTCATTATAACAAAATGAAGAAAGTGTGAATTGACAAAACAACTGTGTGTAGCATCATAGCCAAGCTGAGCGTATTAACCAACACAATGATCCCTTTTCTGTTCTTGATGCCGAGGATGAAACTGAAAATCCACACAAGGTAAGATGTAGACTTACCTGCATTTTCCCTCAAAAAATAATCCGGTCTGAGTTCAAGAAAAAAATAATCAGGTTAAAGAAAACCCACCATTTCTTTGAGAATTGAACTCGACCATGGGAGGGGAGAAAGAGAATTTGTGATGTAACTGTTACTGCTGGGTTTCAAAAAGTGTTTTCAACTGATCAGCTTCAGGTAGCCAACAAGAGAAAAGGATGTTTCACAGATGTTAGCCTAGAACAGGGGTAGGCAACCTTGGCTCTTTTATGACTCGTGGACTTCAACTCCCAGAATTCCTGAACCAGCATGGCTCAGCTTGGAAACCTCTCCCTTTCCCCTCAGCATGGCTGGCTCAGGAATTCTGGGAGTTGAAGTCCACGCGTCATAAAAGAGCCAAGGTTGCCTACTCCTGGTCTAGAAGAGTGTTGTAACCAATAATTTTAATGATTGATAAAATTATTAACAGCATGATTGAACTTTCTTTATTTAGAAATAGTCTTCCTTCTGTTCTTTCAAGGAGGGAAGCCTACTGATGAATATTGCAAAGGGCTTCGGCTGCATTTAGTTCCACGTTTATTGAAATCACCGCCTTGCAAAGGGTCAAAATATAATAAAATTAGATCCCCTCCATTACAGGTAGTCCTCAACTTATGACCACGATTGAGCCCAACATTTCTGTTGCTAAGTGAGGCAGTCATTAAATGAGTTTTGCCTCATTTTACGACCTTCTCTGTCCCAAGGGTTAAGTGAATCACTGCAGTTGTTAAGTTAGTAACACGTGGTTAAGTGATGTGGCTTCTCAGAAGGTCGTAAAAAGAGATCACATGACCCTGGGACACTGCAACCGTCATAAATATGAGACAGTTGCCAGGCGGCTGAATTTTGATCACATGACCATGGGAATGCTGCAATGGTCGTTAAGTGTGAAAAAATGGTCGTAGTTCACTTTTTCAGTTTATTAATAAACTGTTGTCAGTTTATTTCAGAGTTAAGGAGGGATGAAGGCAAGAAGCAGTGGTGGGATTTAGCTGGTTTGCGCCAGTTCGGTAGAACTGGTAGCTAATTTTTTGTTGAGTTCAGTGAACCAGCTGAAACCCACCACTGGATGGTGCCCACTGAAGCCCTAGCCCTTTTTCACAAAGCTCAGAACGGCCCTCTGGAAGTTCATGGATGCCGCTTCCAGAAGGCCGTTCTGGGCCTTGAAGGCCCAGAGGAGGCCTCCCCGGGCCAAAAATGGCCCTCTGGAAGTCTGTGGAAACCACTTCTGGAAGTCCGTTCTGGGCCTCAGAGGCCCAGAGGAGGCCTCTCAGGTCCCCAACGGTCCACCGGAAGTGTGTGGATGCCATTTCCAGAAGTCTGTTCTGGGTTTCGGAGACCCAGGCCTAAAACAGACTTCTGGAAGTGGCATCCATACAGAGAACTGGTTGTTCACGTATTTGAATCCCACCACTGGCAAGGAGGTAAACTTGTTCATAAATCAGGATATTTATTTAAGCATGTGAGGTTCCCATGATCTAAAAATGTCTCCTTTCCATGTAAATCTTGTCACTTTTCAGATTGTTGATGACTAAAATACAACAAAATCATCCAGCATTTTCTTTTATGGGTCCCCTTGGCTGAAAGTTTGTTTGCAATGCTTTTGTAAGGCCTGGTTTTGCTCCTCTATATGGTTTGTTCTTTATTAACCATCTGGTAAAGCAAACAAGTTCGGGGCTTCCTGTGATTCTAAAATGATGCTGTCCTGATAGTTTGAAAAAACAGCAAACCAGAAACTCAGCGGATACTCTTCGGTTGTGATTCTGATGAGCTGAAGGCGCCCTCTGTAGGGCAATGCTTGTAAGTGTTCCCAGGTACAAGTAGCCTGTTCATCCTTCAGAAGACCACAGAAAATTCTTTGGGGTGAAATAATATTTATTTGGCTTACATCAAAAATCAGAGGGAGGAAACCCTTTAATTATTTCATGCTTCAGGGTGGTCCTGCCTGCTGCTCAAAGGCCAGTGATTTTTTTAAACTCTCCTCCCTCTAAACAAAACAACACAAAATCTTCAGAAGCAGACAATACACGACGTAAAAACAATTTGCGCCAAATCACAAAGTAGATTTGTGATCTTTTGACCAAAAGCTTCTCAACATTGATTTCAGAAGCGACAAATGGGTTGAGAATCCTGAACGAATTAAAAAACATCAGTCAAATCATTTTTACAAAGAGAATTCATAAAAGCAAAGTTTTTTTAAATATATATATATATATGTTCCAGGCTGTGCATTTATAAAGTTTACCATAACATAGATTTATGATTGGTCCTGTTGGGGATTCATATTTGCTCACTAAGAAATTGTTTTGGTTAGTATGCCCCCAGAAGGAAATCAGCTTATTTTGCAGCATCTCTAGGGGAATTTTTCAACTTACTGTGTAATGCCAACTGTTAAGCAAGCCAGACAAGAATAGGTGAGTTTTGAAGTCCACCTCTGGATGGTCTCGCTTAGCAATTATTTGAGTTAAGAGCTGCGATCCATAACCTGCTTAACTGCTAGGTTAATCAACTAAGACTCTGGTTGCTAACTTGGCAGAGACTATTTTTAATTGGCAGGGCTGAAAATTAAATGTGCATTAATTTATCTTCCAGGGATGGGATTGCTATTAAAAAGCAATGCCTCAAATCAAGACCACCGGGTCAAATAACCAAGAGTTGCTACTTGATAATATATTGTGTTTATATTATGCCTTTCATTTTCTGCAGAGTCTCAAAAAATTTTGGTAATACCTACGTACATATCTGAAGGTGATCTATTGCTTAATATATTAATACATTAACAACGGGGTGATTCATCAAGGACATTCTCAAGTCTGTTGATGGTGAATATAATTTCATTCTATCAACACAATCCCAGGGCTGAAAACGTAGCTAGAGATAACAGAACTCCCTTGCCTGCGATGGAATTAACTCCGTTTTTAAGAATATAAGTGCATGTGAAATATAACAGATGATTCACTGGCTACAAATTCCTGATATGGTGAAGACTTGTTGGCCACAGCCGCACCATCTGGCCCTCCCTAAAAGAATGGCTCTGGATTGATTCTTATTTGCTGCTTTCTTATTATAACAAAAGCTCTAGGCAAAATAAGCAATTCCAAGGATATCGTCAGCCAAACATTTGGGACTGAGTTTAATTAGGTTTGCCAAATGCTGGGCTGTTCATGCCAGGTGAACCAGGGAGCAAAAGCCTTGCAACTTCTTGCTTGGCCCTGGATTTGCTGAGTGACCCTTGGCAAGTCTTTAATTGTCCAGTTGCACTGATGACTTGCAGGGTAGATGTACATATGCATTCTTGTGTATATGGGCAGTCTACCTTATCCTGCTTCATTTGCTGTGGTAAAAACAACAAATACATGACAGATAGGTATGAGGCCTTTAGACTGATCTCAGATGAAGATAAAAGAATACTTACATTTTTTTCTCAGAAGAAATTAATTATAGTTCTGTTCCTTTTGAATTATTCCATTCCATTCCATTCCACTCCACTCCACTCCACTCCATTCCATTCTATTTCATTCCGTTCCATTCCAATCCATTCTGTTCTGTTCCGTTCTGTTCTGTTCTTATTTGATAAATGAAGTGAGCTGGCAAGCTTCAAAGCAAATTACTTGTTTTATAAGAATAGAATAGAATAGAATAGAATAGAATAGAATAGAATAGAAGAGAAGAGAAGAGAAGAGAAGAGAAGAGAAGAGAAGAGAAGAGAATTATAGTTCCAGGAAGGCCTCCAGACTTCTCCTTGTTGTTGTTGTTGTTAATTACGAAGTCATGTCCGACCCATCGCGACCCCATGGACAATGTTCCTCCAGGTCTTCCTGTCCTCTATCATCTTATGGAGTCCATTTAAGTTCACACCTACTGCTTCAGTGACTCCATCTAGCCTTCTCATTCTCTGTCGTCCCCTTCTTCTATTGCCCTCAATCTTTCCCAGCATTAGGCCCTTCTCCAGTGAGTCCTTCCTTCTCATTGGGTGGCCAAAGTATTTGAGTTTCAACTTCAGGATCTGGCCTTCTAAAGAGCAATCGGGGTTGATCTCTTCTAGGACTGACCGGTTTGAACGCCTTGCAGTCCAAGGGACTCTCAGGAGTCTTCTCCAGCACCATAGTTCAAAGGCCTCAATTCTTTGGCGCTTATGGTGACTTCTCCTAGATAGATCCTAATATTTGGGAAGAAGTCACCAGAATCATTTCATATTTTGACAGCATCTCCAGCAACAAATATAGGGGTGTATTTTGGTCTAATACCTGCACAAAATGGCTGCAGCAGTCCATGTGGCTAATCACAGAATACCAACTGACCCAAAAAGCAAATAGTTGAATCTCCATCTTAGCATCTGTTTTGGATCCAGGATGCTCACTGTGAAGCATTGTACATATTCCTTATTTTATCTCCTAAAAATCCCTGCAGATAAAATAACTTTGCAGACTCCAGGGCCTTTCTTGAAAATAAAGGTGACTTGGGAAATAAGCGACTTGCTTTGAAGCTTGCAAGCTTGCTTCATCTTTCAGATTAAGAACACTTTTAAAAATGTTTATAAACAGAGTGCAAAAAAAGCTGTTTGGGTGCAGCTGGATATCGTCAGCCCATTTTAATTTTGGCAGTTCTTTATTCAAACCCACAAATGAGTGAGATGCAGTTTTCTGAGTACGAAAGTCAGTGACATTTTAACTGGACTTTGCGTCTGTCTGAATCGATTGGGAAAAACAGACAGTTCTTGACTTCCACCATTCATTTAGTAACCATTTGAAAATAACACTGAAAAAAGTGACTTAGGATCATTTTTTTCACACGTATGACCCTTGCAGCATCCCTGTGGTCATGTGATCAGAATCCAGACCCTTAGCAATTGCCATCTATTTATGACGGTTGCAGCGTCCACAGATCATCCTTCTGATAAGCAAAGTCAGTGGGGAACCCAGAATCACTTAACAACGGTGTTGCTAAGATAACAGCTGCAGCGAGTCACTTCACAACTGCGGCAAGGAAAGTCATCAAATGGGGCAAAACTCACTTAACAAATGTCTTGTTTAGCCACAGAAATTTTGGGCTCAATTGTAGTCGCAAGTCAAAGGCTACCTGTATCATCTTTAGTCCACAATCTTATAGATTTCACATATTCTCCCTGAAAGACAAGTTGGTTCAGATAGCCCTTGACAGCTCTTCAGGTTTGAAGTTGTTAAATTGGGGATCCGGGTCAACTCTGTTATAGGTCTGCTCTTCTGTCAAACAATTGCATTAGCAATAACACTTAAAACCCCCTCTACGTGGTTTACAGAGTCAGTCTATTGCCCTCAACAACCTGGGTCCTCATTTTACCAACCTGGGAAGGACAGAAGGCTGAGTCAAGCTTGAGACAGTCAGGACAGGATCAAACTCCTGGCAGTGGGAATGCTTTTTATAGCGTTAGCACTTAGACTTATATACCACTTCACAGTACTTTACAGCCCCTCTCTAAGCGGTTTACAGAGTCAGCCTGTTGCCCCCAACAACCTGGGTCCTCATTTTACCAACCTTAGAAGGATGGAAGGCTGAGTCAACCTTGAGCTGGTCAGGATCAAACTCCTGGCTATGGGCAGAGTTAACCATTGTGCCACTAAGTCTCTTACTGCTTCATAGTGCTTTATAGCCCTCTCTTTACAGAGTGTACAGAGTCAGCCTATTGCGCCCCAACAATCTGGCTCCTTATTTTATCAATCTCAGAAGAATGGAAGAGTGAGTCAACCTTGAGCCAGTCAGGATCGAACTCCTGACTTGGGCAGAGTTAGTCTGCAATAGCACTTAGATTTATATACTGCTTCATAGTGCTCTATAGCACTCTCTAAGCAATTTACAGAATCAGCATATTGCTCTCAACAATCTGGGTCCTCATTTTACCAACCTTGGAAGGATGAAAGGCTGAGTCAACCTTGAACCAGTCAGGATCAAACTCCTGGCTGTGGGCAAAGTTAGTCTGCAATAGCACTTAGATTTATATACTGTTTCATAGTTCTTTATAGCACTCTCTAAGCAATTTACAGAGTCAGCCTATTGCCTCCAACTATCTGGGTCCTCAATTGACTGACTTAGGAAGGAGGGAAGGCTGAGTCAACCTTGAGCTGGTGAAAATCGAACTGCCAAATGGCAGTCAGATGGCAGTCAGCAGAATTAGCCTGCAGTACTGCATTCTAACCACTGAGCCACCCCGGCTCTTACCCATCAATGGGAGAAAACTTTACAGATGAGATACCCTGGCAAACATTTATTTGTTTCCTTTTCTGAATGGTATAAGACTACCCAATTGTACAGCATCCAAGGGCTGTTACAATAATCACAAGACATACATGGAAATGGGTATCTTTGATGATTGGGGAGCCAACATGGAAACTGAACAGGGAAAAATCCAAATTCAATTAAAATGGTTGCCCCTAGAAATAGGACTATTGCACTGGAATGGTTTGTTAGATGCACATTTTTGTGAGTTGAGAACCAGATACAAATTTAAAGAGGCAAATTAATTCTCCCAGAGTACCTTCTGTCCCTAGAGATGCAGGGGTATTTGACTTCCTTCCAGGGAGATATATGGTATAATATATACCATATTAGAAACCTGCCCTGGAATAGTGCTCATACCTTTTACCAAGATGGTAGCAAAGCACAGCTCCTGAAGAAGCCAGCTAGTGGTATCTTGTATCTCCCTCCTGGGACTATAAACAGGGAGACCACAAATTGTGGAATTGCCCAAAGAGCAGCTTTTGCTTAAGAATTGCATCCTCCAAACATGTATTAGAAACCTATCCTGGGACGGTGCTCATACTTTTACCAAGATGGCGGCAAATCAGGAAGAAACTAGCTAATAGGAACTTGTAGCTTCCTCTGGGATCCCAAACACACTTTGTGGAAGACCACAAATTGTGGAATTGAGTGGTGGAGTCTGGCATCAAATGGCCTTAAGAAGCTTAAGTCAAAATCAGATAAGCTGCATTGTGGTTTAGCATACCGAGTGAACCAAGGTTTTCTGTGTGCATTACTCTTGAACACGTAGCACATTATATTTTTACACCACGTGTATGGGCAAGCCATTGCAGGTATTTTGGAGACTGACTTTCTAGGTGATCTTTAGTTCTATAAGCAGTGGTTCTAAGTCAGAGTTCAGATCTACGTTCTCTAAGTCATTAGTTACAAAATTCTACACAGAAGATGTTTTGGACTTACTTTCTATATCTAACAGGCACCTGTCAGCTTCCTTGCCCCAGCTTGCTTTAATCTGTAAGATCCTCTTTTCATTAAAAAAGAGGTAATACATGGGAAAACATCCATCTCTAGCTTCTTCTCCTTTTTTAAGTAGATATATATTTTACAGAGAGGCATAGCTTTTAGCCAAGTACCTTGTTTCTTCTCCTCTCCTCCCCCTTCCTCTCCTCCTCTCCTCTCCTCTCCTCTCCTCAAGTTCTTTCACTCAAGTCTCTGTTCTAGCGTACCTCTCAGCTCATCTCTTATTTTTAGAGAAGAACAACTCCATGTAACTTGAGTGCAAAGCATCACTTGACTTCTACTTTCTTTAGAATCTATCAAGGAGTAAGTTAGCTAAGTCAACGGAGTAAGAAAGTGATGTTCATTAGATAATAAGAATGACAGTTGTAGAGAAGGAATGTATGTGCAGAGGCAGAAACATCTGGTGAACATCAGAGATGCTGCTTGTTTTACCCAAGATTGTCACTATTGTAAGAATGTGGGACAGATTGTATCCCGGGACTAAAAAGGCAATCTTATTAAATACTAGACCTTCTTAAATCACATTGTCGTAGCCAATTGCCTTTTAGTACAGTCTATCAAAACAACATTATTCTGCCTGTTCTTTCTCACGACTCTGACAATATCTGATTATTCCATTTGTGCTTTATTCCAGCAAATACAACACTCACAAGCCTTAAAAAAAAAAAATTGTCGAGATTTGTAAGACATCCCATGGCTCAATGCACATTTTATTTAATATGAAAATTGTATTTGGAGCTGTTTGATTTTCGAAAATAACAAGAAAAACGGCTCCAATTTATAATGGTAATTAGTTTTCAACCCACCAAGTCTGAATATCTCTATATTTACTACCTTGTAAAGGGCTATCACAACAAGCCCTGAAGCATTATTTGAAAATTAATAAGCTAAAGAAGGAGGACATTCTTCTCCTTTGCATAGCAACACAGCCTGCATTAAGCTTTTTGATTGCGAAATCCAGCTTTTCAATTATAGGTTTGCCAAACTGTGAAGCCTGAAAAACTATAAAAGGCAATTATCAATGTTTTTTAATACCACAAATGAGTAATGCAATGTAAGCTTTATTACTGCTCAAAAACAAAGAATTGTGTTGTCGGGAGACTGAGCTATGTCTGGGTGAAATCAAGATTGACTCATAGCATTCCAGACTTGCTCCAAGAAAAATATAAGCTTCTCTAATGATAGAGAAGAAGAGAAAGAGAAAGAAAAGCTGGCAGTTCCTCTGCATTTTAGAAATTAATTAGGAAATAGAATCAGAATGTTTTCTTGCTCTTGTTATTGTAATTTTTTTTTCTCATGCGGTTTGCAAATTGTGCTTGGGTCAGGAAAGACATGCCGACTTCCTGATGGTAGATGTTAAGACTTTAAATATTGTATTTTCATGGATTTTAGAGTCCTGTTTGTGTGTACAATGCACTCTGGAAGATTTAATTAAGATCCTTTAAATAGAAATAAATAAAATCAGGGCTTCAGTTGTGAGTGGGTGGGTGAGAGACCAAGGAAACCTTTAATAAAATCTCCCCAGAGATTTTTACCAAATCACTCCTTATTGGCTTTGTTGTGCAATTAAAGCTAAGATTCAGTTATAGAGGAGGTGGAGGCAGAGAAAGGCTATTTATTCATTCAGTGTTTGAGGCAAAATAACTAGACTTGTAGAAAACAATGGGAAAGGGTTTCACAAAGCTCATTGAAGCATGATTTCCTCCAAGGATGGAGGCAGCCATATCCACCAGAAAACTCAGCATAGGTGCCTTGGAAGTATCCCCAGATCATCTCTGCATGTATTTATTTGCACAGCCATTTTGATTTTCCACGAGAACCACAGGGACCACCCCCTGTGGAGGTCTTCAAGTGCTAACTCTTTCAAGGCATGCAATTCTTTTTTTTACTGTTAGAAGAAATGATATTTCGTGTTTTGCAAAAATATCCCTCAAATGCTTTGCACAAGCCTTTGAAGACACTAAGAGGAGAATAGATGTGCCAGTGGAGGGAGATTTCCTACTTTCACATAAATGATTGCCATGGACTATATGTAGTCATGGAGTTTAGGACAAGTAGGCAACTGCTACTTGCCCAGACAATCTGTCATGGTATCTGGCACATTGTCTATGACAGGGGGTCTTTAAACTTGGCCCTTTTATGACTTGTGGACCTCAATTCCCAGAATTTCTCAGCCAGGCACGCTGGCTGAGGAATTCTTGCAGTTGAAGTCCACAACTCATAAAAGGGCCAAGTTTGAAGACCTCTGGTCTATGACAATATAGCGAGGTGCAACCTATCTTGGTTCAGTAATGAATCCAAAAGGGTTGAACTAAAGATAGGTAGACCCAGATTCTTCACTAAAGACATTCACCAGTTGACTTGGAACCAGTCCTTTCTTTTGCCCCAATGTCTTCTATTGAGTAACTGTGGAGAATACTAGTGGATTATGGACTGCATACTTTTCATTGCATTTTTGGATTGCAGAAAAGCTGAATCTAATGAGAAAGCATTGGGCAAAGGCAGAATTTAATATTTAAATTAATCAGTCACTGACATTCTTCCTTCTCTTTGTTGGGGAAAAGGGTTAAACACTCTTCCAATTTCCCAAGTCCACGGACGGGCTGATGAAACAAATCTGCAAAGGTTGTGTTGGTCCCATATCTTTCAAAACATGTAGGGAAGACGTGCAGCGAAGTTGTTTCCTTGCTTTCTTTTATTAAAACAAGGCCATTCAGCAATCCACATCATTATTTCTCATTTAAAAGTTATTCAGGCTTTTAAAAGAGTTTCTCTAAGCAAATGGAGCAATCATGATTACTTCCTAGAGAAAAGCTGCCTTGTTCAAAGCGAATAAAACATTCAAATATTTACAAAAAAAAAGTGTGTCTCTTTTTTCCCTGTCTTCCGTTGTCCCACGGCAGTTATGCATTTTTATAGTCAAATATAAAGGACTGAACAGTAATCACCTTCAGAGTATAGTTCTCCTCTTAGAACTCCTGAAACATTAATTATTTTTTATAATATTTGGTAGCCAGATAAAGTTGTAGCTCTGTAGAAAATGAAAAGAATTGCCATAATAATCCAGACAGGTTTTTTTTTTTTCCTATAGCAAAGACAGAGAAGCTATTTACTGTTTGGAATTTGCAAATAAGCGTAAAGCCTTTTCAACCACTGAAAGGAGAATAGGTACTAGATTGTGGCCCAAATGGAAATGGCTCAGATATTCAAGTTCCCTTGTGCATTCTTGTACCAGAAATTCATCTCTTACAGTGATCATTTGAGGGACTGGTGGAGAACTCTTCAAGGAAATAGAAATTGTCTCTGTCATCAAGTTCTCCTTTCCCTTTCAGCTCAGATTAACACTCTTTTTCTCTTTCCAGTGTTCTTGAGCCTGAACAGACATTGAGAAAGAAAATAGCTGGTCCAGTGACTGGAGAAGTCAGAGCAATGCTCAGGGAGAAGAGCTGTCTCTCTTAAATTTGCCTGACTCCATGCTTGGCTTTCCAGGAAGAAGGTGAAGCTTGAAACAGAGGTCTTAACTGTAGATGCTTCAGAACAAGTCCATGTTGTTCTCCAGCACGATTGGGTGGAGAATCCACAAATGGGTTGTCTTAATCTTCCTGCTCCAATAAGACTAAGTCTGAAGTGTAGATATGCCTCTGCTGTGCCATTTGCACCCCAGTTTTAGACTTAGTCTCTTGCTCTACACACGTGTTTCTTCAGCTCCAGGAGCAGAAGGATTAATACAGGTTGTACAGCTATATTCCCTTATATTCCCTTTCCTTATTCTGGACATTATAGCCTTCAATATTAGATTGAATTGCTGGACCCTTATTAGGAAGATCCTATATTAATTTCCCCCAACCTGGCTGACAGGCTTTTCATGACTCATCGTGCATTTGTACAATCCCTGGAGGCTTTACTTACTTCCTCTGGCTGCATTGAAGTCCTTAAGGCTTCAATTCACCCCCGATCGTGACGTGACCGGAGGAACGATCTGGGGCTTCCCACGGCACCGCCAGCCAACTGATCATCGGGGAACCCGAAAGCCGAGCGGCGAACTGCTCATAGGCCTAGAGGGCACTTTTTAAGGGCCTCCAGTCTTGCTTCAGAACAAGTCCATGTTGTTCTCTTTCCTTGATACTCTATCAAGAGATTTCTGAGAAGTAATTTATTCCCTTTGCTGTAAAGTTATAAAGTTTCTTCTTAGTCGAGTTTGACTTCTGGACTTCACATGGGCAGATGGCTTTTTGGCAAAAGAATGGAAGTAGCTGACCATTGCCTTCTAGCATTGCCTTCTACCAAGTTGATCTTTCCAACCTTCTCATCATGGGAATCTCTCATTGAGGACAAATCAAGCCCAAGCCTTCTTAACTTCCAAGCTGGGCTGGTGATATCACCCGTTGAGACCCTTTTAGCTGCTGTGCAAGGTAATGATCCTCTTGGAGAGAACTGCTTTCCTGTAAACAGAAAACCAGCTTGAGAAACAAGAATGAAGCAGAAATCTCTCAAGAAGTTTGTTAACTAGTGAATGAACCAACAATGGAGGCAAATGAAGCGATAGTGTTAAAAGGGGATGAAAAATGGGGCTGCTCAGACTTATCTCACATGGTGGTTGTTGCTGGGGACAATAGAGGTGGGAGCTTTGTAGATCACTTTGCGCTTCTGAAGAAATTTGGTAGATGGATGGATAGATAGATAGATAGATAGATAGATAGGACAGACAGATGGATAGATGGACGGATGGATGGATAGATAAATAGATTGTGTGTGTGTGTGTGTGTGTGTGTGTGTGAGAGAGAGAGAGAGAGAGAGAGAGATTCAACCTCTGACATGGGGATGTGTGTATGTATGCATATTTAGTGTATGTATGGGTGCACACACACACACATACCACACACGGCAATGATAACCCTTGTTTCAGGAAGGCAAACTATTAGGATCCTTTACAGAGAATACCTACTTTATTTATTAAGAATTAAGAACATTTGAGTTATGCCTGGGATTGCCAACTCTGGGCTGCCCAAATTCAGCTGACCACTAGAAGGCAGTAACAGGATATAAGACCATCTTGGCATTTTTCTGTCCTCTAGTGGACTCCTGAATTTCTGCAGCCTAAACCTGACAGTCTGCTTTAATGTCTGGAAATTTATATAGAAAGATGTGGCCAGCCTGACCTGCAGCCCCTCTTCTCGGCAGACATACCTGCTCTTTGGAATTTCTCTTCAGGAGTATCCTACATATGTGTATATATATGTGTGTGTGTGTGTGTGTGTGTGTGTGTGTGTATGTATGTGTGTATGTGTATATGTGTATATGTGTATATATGTATATATGCGTATATATATATTTAAAAATACCAGAACCATTGCCAAAAGTGAACATTTTAATAACAGAATAATCAGAGAAGCCATCGAGATAGAAAAACGCCCACACAGCATGAACAAGCGAGATGATACCTCCCGCCTACCAGCCATTTGGAAACCCGCCCTCATTGACAAACGACTCCCTAACACAAAAAATGATACCAGACCCACACTCACAAAAACCACACAGGATGTCACCACCAAACATCCACGCCAAAAACAAACCCAAAGCCACACTGACTATGAGGCACGACCACAAACCAGAAGCCAGACCACAGCTGCATCATTAGCCACTTCAAACCCCTCCAATCCATACATGAAGCAAACTGACACCCTCCATGAAGAGGAGACACGACCACGAACGCGAAGCCCAAAAATAGCAAGGCAGCCCAAAATCTTAAACCCCTCTACAACTCAGACTAACCTGAGCACAACCAAACAGAACACTCCCCCAGCCAATCAGAGCACAGCCAAGCCCCTAACCATTCAGAACACACCTCCACCAATGAGAACACAGCCAAGCTCCCACCCAATCAGTTCATACTCCCACTGGCAGTTAAAAGGAAGAAACAGCTAAGACCACACATTGCTGCTCAAAGCACGAAGCTGAAAACACCAGCCTGAAGATGACGAATGGGACTTCGTCGAAACGTCGCCAAGACACTTCCAATTTTACGCGAGAGAAAACCCGAACAACCAAAGACCTACATACAAATACCCGCGAAAACCTCAGAAAACATATATATATATATATACAGCCACCATCGTAAGATTCAATTTTATATTGAGAACCAACCTTGGCTATGTAGTTTTGGCAAAGTGACATGAAGGGTCCTTGGTGTTCTCTGAGCTTGCTTGTTTTCTTGCAGACATTTCATTACCCAAACTAGGTAACATCATCAGTGCGAGTAAGGAGTGTAGTCACTGGTGGGATTCAAATATGTGAACAACCGGTTCTCTGTGTGGATGCCACTTCCAGAAGTCCATTCGGCCTGGGCAACAAAAAATTAGCTACCGGTTCTGACAAAGTGGTGAGAACCGGCTGAATCCCACCACTGAGTATAGTTTACTATCAGTTTATATTTTAGTGGCTTGCCATGTCAGTGTTGGTGGGGGTAGTCTTAAAGAGTCTCTGGTTGGCTTCCTGTTGGTTTACTGTTGGCTTCCTTGGCAGTTTCTTGATTGGAGTATTGTTACTTGATTCTTGGTCTGATGTTAACCTTGGAGTTGATCTATGTTGATCTGGGTGCTGATTGCTAGTGGAGAAGTGCTTTAGTCTTTTTGTTCCTTTTTGGGCTGGGTGAGAGTCTCTTTTGTATAGTCCAGGGGTTGGCAACCCGTGGCTCAAAGAGCATATGGCTCTTTGAGCTTTCTCCTGCAGCTCCTCCTCTGCCATTTGCAGAGAGAGAGAGAGAGAGAGAGAGAGAGAGAGAGAGAGAGAGAGAGAGAGAGAGAGAGAGAGAGAGAGAGAGAGAGAGAAAGGCACTTGTCCTTCCCTTCTCTCTCTCTCTCTCTGTGTGTGTGTGTATAAAAAAGAGAGTGGCCTCACGCTGTTCTCTGACAAGCTGACAAGCTTATTGGGTGGGGCTCCTGCCTTTGCTGCCTCTCCACAGGAAGCAGGAAGCAGCAGAAAGCAGCAGCTCTCTCTCTCTCTCTCTCTCTCTCTCTCTCTCTCTCTCTCTCTCTCTCTCTCTGTCTCTCTCTCACACACACACATCATCACCACCACACACGAGTTGTGCGGCTCCCAGTGTTTTCTTTTCTGTGGGAAACAGGTCCAAGTGGCTCTTTGAGTGTTTAAGGTTGCCGACCCCTGGTATAGACTATAGATGTAGTCAATGTCTATGTGTCTATTGATGACTGATTTGTCAGAGTGCCAGGCTTCTAAGAATTCCCTGATGTTTTTGGACTTGACTTGGTCTAGGATGGTCACATTTCCCCAATGGTTAAATCTGTCTACATGTTGTGAAATTAAAAAGTTTTCATCATGTCTTCTGACTGATACCACCCCCACCAATACTGACAGAGCAAGCCACCAAACTAAACTGAGAGCAAACCCCACTCCTTACTAGCACTGATGATGTTACCTAGTTTGGGTAATGAAACATCTGCAAGAAAATAAGCAAGTTCAGAGAGCAACAAGGACCCCTCATGTCAACCCTGAGCTACCAATATTCTCTTTTATAGTGACATTAATAGGCGTGCTAAGGACAGAAAGAAAAATGTGGGATAAAATTATCACCGATTGATCAGTATTCACCACAGTCTAAGTGGAGAACCTTGTGAAAACAGCAATCCTAACTATACCTTTCAATCTGAGGGAAAGCTTTAATAACTATATATTTGATAAACCATTATTTACCGCGATTACACGTACAGTTAAATTTTATGCAGGCATTTTGGTCTCCCGGTCCCCCAACTGTAAAACAGAAACTGCTACTAGAGCAAAACAGATTCCTCTCTGAGGATATATAACTCTGGCTTGGCTGTAAAAGTATGAAAATCTTGAATTTTTCTAAAGAACCTGTACAGATGCAGCAGCTCTTCCTTTTTTTTTTTTTTTCATTTTGGAGTTCTGATTGTACATCTTATTTCATCAGAGGGATTTCTGGCTGCATCTATGATCCTGCTGATGAACCTAGATAAAGGCTAAGGAATTTCTCTCTATGGTGGACAAGTTTCCTTGTGAATAGTTTTCCTTGAGATAGATGGAAAATATCATAAGAAATATATTTTAATTAATAGGAGTAATGTGATGTAAGTTTTAACTAATGTTAAGCTTTAACTAATGAAATAACCTGTGTGCTAATTCTATGAAGAAAACATTTTACAAGAAGTGTCAATTGAAAGTCACAGATGTAAGATATTACCCCTGTAGGGCTGTGTGGTAAGATAGTCATTTGTGTGAACTTCTTCTTTTCTAGTGTATGGTCAAAAGATATAAACTTCTTCGTTTTAATGTGTTAAAGGTAGATAAGGGTCATCCTGAGTGTAAAGTGTGGGTGACCAGCTGTATAAGAATAACACCCTGGGAGTAGCCCGGGGTTCAGAATTTGTCATGCGAATGCTCTGAACCATTTTGCGCAAATAAACCTGTTTTCTCCAACCTTTCGTGGTCTTGTCGTCTGAAGTAAGTATTGCGGTTTTGTTTTCCACTACATCCTAATTCTACAGGTCCTTCAGTTCATAATTGTGAAGGCATATTCTGGATTGCATCCTTAGTGGCTGCACGACAAAAGCCAAAAGCATTTCCTTTTGCTTTATATAATATTAAAAATAAACCTGAAAAAGAATCAGGTTATGTTTAATAAATTCACCAAAGAAAGGAAACATTTTTATATCTGGAGGAAAACTAGACATAGTAGACCACTACATAGACCTTGGCCAACAGATCTCAATGGAAGGTGATAAAATAAAGGAAACTGAACGACGTGTTAAATGTGGTTGGCAGGCATTCAGCAAGCTAAGCATAATCTTCAAGAACAGCCTCCCGCTGTGCCAGGAGGAAAGGTTTTTGATCAGTGTGTGCTACCTGCTCTAATATATGCCAGTGAAACTTGGGCACTAATCTCACAAGTTACAAATGGCACAAAGGGCCAAGGAAAGTTATAGCATCACAAGACAAGATAGAAAGACCTGCACATTGGATTAGAGAACAAACTAAAGGTTACGATATCATCATAGGGGCTGGTCACATAGCCAGAAGAATAGATGGCAGGTGGACCAAGGCGGTCACAGAATGGATCCTGCTTGTTAAAAGTGTCCACGAAAGAGACCTAAAACCAGGCGGATCAATGATATCAAGAAGTTGTTGTTGTTGTTAATTGCGAAGTCGTGTCCGACCCATCGCGACCCCATGGACAACGTTCCTCCAGGTCTTCCTGTCCTCTACCATCTTCTGGAGTCCATTTAAGTTCACACCTACTGCTTCAGTGACTCCATCCAGCCATCTCATTCTCTGTCATCCCCTTCTTCTATTGCCCTCAATCTTTCCCAGCATTAGGCCCTTCTCCAGTGAGTGCTTCCTTCTCATTAGGTGGCCAAAGTATTTGAGTTTCAACTTCAGGATCTGGCCTTCTAAAGAGCAGTTGGGGTTGATCTCTTCTAGGACTGACCGGTTTGAACGCCTTGCAGTACAAGGGACTCGCAGGAGTCTTCTCCAACACCATAGTTCAAAGGCCTCAATCCTTTGGTGCTCAACCTTTCTTATGGTCCAACTTTCACAGCCATACACTGCAACTGGGAAAACCATGGCCTGGACTATACGCACTTTTTTTGGCAGGGCGTATAGGTTGGAAACAGATGGAAGAGGCCTCCATCCTGCAATGGATGGACCATGGCTAGAATGCTGCTGCTGCTGTTGGCAAAAAGTTAGTTAGTGGGAGAAATAGTATAGCTATTTCAAGCTCATTAGCTCTCATCAGCTAGTCATACCCTTCTGGGATTCGAACCTGGGCAGCTTGTATGTTAGGCAGCTGTATTACCCCACTCCTAGATTGGAGCGAAACGCAGAACAGACTAATTTATATTTGGTAGACCGGGTGCCTCACCCAACAAATCATACTTTAAACAGTCACTGAATGAACTGCTGTAAATCAAGGACTATCTGTATGCATATATGCATGTGTATGTGTGTGTGTGTGTGTGTGTATATATATACACACACACACATACACATACATATATGCATACAGATAGTCCTTGATTTACAGCAGTTCATTCAGTGACTGTTTAAAGTTACAATGGCATTGAAAAAAATGACTTATGACCGGTTTTCACACTTACGACTGGTCACGTGATCAAAATTCAGCCAGTTGGCAACTGATTCATATTACGACGGTTGCAGTGTCCCGGGATCATGCGATTACTTTTTGTGACCTGACAAGCAAAGTGAATAGGGGAAGCTAGATTCCCTTAACAACCGTGATACTAACTTTTCATCTACAACTGTGGCAAGAAAGGTCATAAAGTGGAACAAAATTCACTTAACAACGGTCTCACTTAGCAACAGAAATTGTGGGCTCAGTTGTGCTCATACACTGAGGAGTGTCTATGTCAGTGATGGCGAACCTTTTAGAGACCGAGTGCCCAAACTGCAACCCAAAACCCACTTATTTATCACCGGGTGCCAGGTGAGCGTGGCCCACTAGGTGGGCGTGGCTGTGATCATGGCAGACTGGGTGTATGTGGCCAAGGCAGGCGTGGTCACCTCGATGTTGCTCATGGGGAGGGATGCCTGTGGGGGCCAGGCATGGTTCAGGGAGATCCAGGGGGTCTCTGGCAGGTGGGGCAGTGGGCAGGAGGCTCATCCTGCGGGGTGAGGCGAGGCAAGGCAAGGCAGGGCTGGGGTGCCATTGTCACAGGGTGAGGCAGGGGCTGGGGTGGCTGCTGCCTGACACCATCAGCCCCTACATACAGAAGCTGATGTGAGCGCATGGGGCCAACAGTGTCTGTCAGCAGCCGCAGCCTGCTGGCCCCTCGACCGGCGCACTCTGGGGCTCTGCAGCCCGCCACCAGAAATTCAGAGAAGCCACCTCTAAGCTGGACAGATGGCCGACAGCTGAGGAGGCAATGCAATGGGTTCTGCCCGGGAAAAGGAGAGCATGCGAGGCCAGGAGGGATGGGACAGGGGGGAGGGAAACCAGCTGTGCTGGGATGCATCCGGCCATGTGGAACCTCGGCGAGTTAGCAGGCGGCTGGTTGAAGAGAGACGGTTGCCATCTCCAGGGTATGGCGTGCGTGCCCACAGAAAGGGCTCCGAGTGCTGCCTCTGGCACACATGCCATAGGTTCGCCACCACTGATCTATCTGTATACATATATACACATATATGTATATGTGTATGTTTACGTATATGTATATGTATACATTTGTTTTCTGAGGTACATATATACATATGTGTATATACGTATATATATACATATATATACATATATACATATATATACATATATATATATACACACACATATATATACACACACACATATATATACATATATATACATATACATATATATGTATATGTATATATGTATATATATATATTATATATATATGTATATATATGTATATATATACATATATACATATATGTATATATGTACCTCAGAAAACAAATGTATACATATACATATACGTAAACATACACATATACATGAAACTAGTATATTCATGATCAAAAGATATTCTCTTGATAAAAGTAAATCAAAAATGTCTGTAAGTTAAACAAGCTAAGAGGCAACTTTCATGAACTCTTCCTTGAGGTTTTCTGGACAACAATATGAAAAGCTTTGCTACTGTCTTTTTTCTAGATATTTATTTGACTCTGGCGTACATCCCTGGGATCCACTGGAGATCTTGTCTCCAAGCACCAACTAGATCTGACCTTGCTTAGCTTTTCTGATATTTGCCCAGGTCGGCAGATGTTGTTGTCTAGTTGGGCTCTTCATTTCTTGTTGAATCAAATTAATATTGTCAAAATTTCATCTTTCATTTTTTCTCTCCTAAAGTCAGATAACATGACTGAATGACAGGAAGTGGATTCTTGTCATTCAGCTCACAGACTCTTCATGGGTGGTGGAAAAAAATGAAAAGTTGTTTTAGTCATCTTTACATCCATTATGGCATCTGGCCCAGGTTAGGAGTACAGATTATCTGGCTGGTTGGCTCCCTATCTAGCCCCCTGTAGTTGTATTAAGTTCACCATCTGTGTTGCTAGCAATAACCCAGGAAAAGAAGGAGCCAGATGGAAAGCTGAACCCCAATAATATTGCCTCTCCTGCTTTCATGGCAGGCTTCACTTCATCTTAAGTCTTGGAAAGTCTTCAAAAGCCGTGTCGTTTGTTGCCCATTTTTAGTGACAACCAACCACCTTAAGCCTTTTGGCATCTCGTCAGTTTAGCAGATCCACAGCCATCCATCACTGCTGTTAGGGCTGTCACACTTGTTTAACTTTAGCATCAGCCAACAGCGGTGAAGTTCTAGTTACTGATCAGAATCATTGCAGTTGTCAGCAGAGAAACAAAAAGTCTCTTTCGAAATTTCGATAGCTTGACTTTTCCAATAAGAGGGTTTACAGGGTGAGTTTACATCTGCATCTTTCCGTGTGATGTCAGAGGGAAATGTTTTTCAAGTGCAGTAGAATCATACGGATGGTACGGACCTTGGAGGCCGTCTAGTCCAGCCCCCTGCCCTGGACAGAAGCTCTTATTCCATGTTGGACAAATGGCAGTCTTTTGCCTGAAGACCTCCAGAGACAGAGCAACTAAAATTCCAGGAAGCAATTCCAGGAAGATTGATTGTTCTCACTGTCAAGAAATTTCTCCTCTGAGGAGAAATTCAAAAGCAGAAGAAACTTAACTTCCCAACCAGTCACAGCTGGCCCAGAGAATCCAAGAAAAGCAAAGTGATTTCACATTCTTCATATGCCATTGTGCAAAATGATCTCCCTCTGAGGAGCTTCCACCCAATGCTTCTTGCAAATGTCTATTACTTCAGCAATTGTACAAGAACTGTAGAGCAGTGGTATTTAATCTCATTTTGGAAGAAGGAAAACAGGTTCGTCAAGAAAAATGAACCTATTAGAGAAAGAATTTCAAGAAAGATTCCAATTTTTCTGTTTTTCTAATAGAGGGATGGTTGCTGCTTTCCACTTCTGCCTTCTAGGACTGTGCAAGACTTTGGATTCTAATCAAGAGAATTTGGTTTCAGGTGAAGCAAATCTAGCTTGTCAATCTTGGTTTCTGGTTGTCCCAAAGGTGCTTTTTCAAGAGGCAACTGGACTTCCTTTGTTTTTCCTTGAAGACGTTTCGCTTCTCATCCAAGAAGCTTCTTCAGCTCAGCTCAGAGCTGAAGAAGCTTCTTGGATGAAAAGCAAAATGTCTTCAAAGAAAAACAAGAAAGTCCAGTTGCCTCTTGAAAAAGCACCTTTGGGACAACCATGACTTAGATGACTAAGAACCTTCATAGACACTGGATTCTAGTCATTATGCTGGATATCTGCTGTTGTTTTGTTTGTGTGTCTATTCATCTTTTTGTATTATTATGAACTTGGGGTTGTCTTCGTCTCAATCCAGCTGACCGTAAATAAGCAGTCTCTCTTAGGAGTCCTGGGGTTCAACAATCATGTAGTTGTCAAGTAAGACAACTGAGTGGACATCTATGGTAGGGAAGGACTGACATTACATACTACATAGCGTGCAAATGATGTAACTCAATCATTTTACACAATGACATCCTAATGAATGTGAAATCACTTTGCTTTTCTTGGATTCTCTGGGCCGGCTGTGACTGGTTAGAAAGTTATGTTTCTTCTACTTTTGAATGTAGCAGCATTCATCCATGAGTAATAATGTTCCTAGCCTTAAAAGCCACAAAATCAAATCTAGTTTATTGTGGCGTGGCGTATCCACCTTACCCAGGTATGCTTATCGTCGGATAGAAATCAGAGGTGGAACCAGAGCTCAAGCAAATCAAAGCATAAGTCTCAGGAGTCCCTTCCATTGGATGCAAAAGAACTTCTTAAAAACAGGTATTGGGATCGTCTAGGGCAGGGGTGGGGAACCTTGGCTCTTCTATGACTTGTGGACTTCAACTCCCAGAATTCCTGAGCCAGCAAGTTGTAAAAGAGCCAAGGTTCCCCACCCCTGGCCTAGGGAACAATGCCCAGTCATGAATCTATGGGCCAGGTCTCTCCACATCTTCTGATCTTGCACTGCTTCTTTGAGGTCTTCTGTGTTCTGACTGGTGTCAGCTTTGATGGTGTCCAGCCACCATGCTCTTTGATGACCTGGTTTCCTTTTACTTTTAACTCTTCCAAACATAATTGCTTTCTCCGGTTTCTCTGAAACTGGCCCAGTCCAATTCATGAATGGGCATTGTTCCCTAGACCAGGGACCCTTGGTCTGGCTCAGGAATTCTGGGAGTTGAAGTCCACAAGTCATAAAAGAGCCAAGGTTCTCCACCCCTGGTCTAGGAGATCAAGGTCTTTCGACACCCAAATGGAGCCCTGTGGGTCAGAAGGGAGACCTAACCCTCCACTTAGCAGCAGACCGGGACCAACTCTGCTGCTGATATGGAAGCATTCCAGACATTGAAGCCAACTTCCTCTTGGCTCAGCCTGTTCTGTATTCCCGCCTGAACAAGGGAGTAAGGAAGTATTGCTGTAGGAAGCCTAGCAGAACTCTTTGTACACAGCTGGAATCCGCAAGAGGCTGAATACATCTCTGGGAAGACTAAGTGAATTTGTTTAAGGCGAGTTATGCTGACAGAAATCCCTCTAGGGTTTAATTGCGTTGTTTGCACATCAGTCTGCAAAGCCTCTGTGCATTTTTCTGCTACTGCGCTTATTGTCAGCAATGATACAGGGAAGAAGCTACGTAGGACTAAACAAAGCATGGAATTACCTTGTTGGGCCCATCTAGCCTAATTTTGCAATGGACCCAGTACCCTTTTGTCATTTTTGTTACAAAAATGATATAATGTTGAACCAGTTAATCGCCATACTGAGGAGGAGTAACAAGGGATGCACAAAATATATGGAAGTTAAGGTTGCTTTTTGTTCATCGTGATTTACAGTATTTTAAGGCAGTAAGTGAAAAAAAAAGGTTTCTTTTGCATTTATCAGCAAAGGAAATGCGGACATCACCATCATCACCATCATCATCATCACCACCACCACCACCACCACCACCACCATCATCATCATAATGATGTGATCTTGATTCTATCCCTCTGTTAATGCAGCCTAGCACTGTGTTGGCCTTTTTGGCAGCTGCAGCACACTGCTGGCTCATATTTAAGTGATTGTCCACTAGGACTCCGAGGTCCCTCTCACAGTTACTGCTATTGAGCAAGGTACCTCCTATACTGTACCTGTGCATTTGGTTTTTCTTGCCTAAATGTAGAGCCTTACTTTTTTCACCATTGAATTTCATTTTGTTAGATAGCACCCAGTGTTCAAGTCTGTCCAGATCCTCCTGTATCTTAAGCCTGTAACTTCTGGAGTGTTGGCTATTCCTGCCAGCTAGGTGTCATCTGCAAATTTGATGAGTTCCCCATCTATCCCCTCATCCAAATCATTGATGAAGATGTTGAAGAGCACTGGGCCCAGAACAGAGCCCTGGGGCACCCCACTACACACTTCCCTCCATATAGATGTGGTTCCATTGAGGACTACATGCTGAGTACAGCCGGTCAGCCAGCTACGAATCTATCTGGTGGTGATGCTGTCTAATGCACATTTTCCTATCTTATCAAGTAGTAGGTTGTGATCTACTTTATCAAATGCCTTACTGAAGTCCAAATAAATTATATCCACAGCATTCCTCTGGTCCACTAATTTTGTCACTTGGTCAAAGAATGAAATAAGATTTGTCTGGCATGATGTGTTTTTGACAAACCCATGTTGGCTTTTGGTAATAACTTTGTTTGCCTCTAGGTGTTCGCTGATTCGTTCTTTGATTATCTTTTCCAGAATCTTCCCAGGTATTAAGATCAGGCAGATAGGTCTCTAATTTCCTGGATCCATTATTTTTCTTTTTTGAAGATGGGAACTACATCAGTTTTTTTCCAGTCCTCCGGTAGTTCCCCAGTGCTCCAGGATCTTTGAAAGATATAGTTCAGTAGTTTTGAGATCATATCTGCCAGTTCCTTGAGAACTTTGGGGTATAATCCATCGGGAACTGGTGATTTGAACTCAGCCAGCTACGGATCCTATATCCATTCGCTGTTAAACAATTGAAGTTTAAAAGGGAAAAAAAAAAAAAAAACGAATGCAGAGATGATAGGATGCTGTGACATCTTTTCAATTTGTTGTCAGATAGGGCCAGACTGATTTGGCCACTGCTACAAAGATTAAATCAACTGTCTTACTTTCTGTTAAGGCCGTTCACTTGGGTAGGAACAGAGTCTCAGGAGGGAAAATTAGATTTTGTTTCATGAAGCAAATTATATCACATTTTTTTTAAAGGAAGCGAATACCACAAGGAAAGAACCAGCTTGATGTAATGGTTAAGGCAATGGTCTGGAAGACCAGGAGACCATGAGTTCTAGTTCCAGACAACACCAACCTGGCAGGAATAGCCAACACTTCAGAAGACAAGCTTAGGATACAGGAGGATCTGGACAGACTTGAACACTGGGCGCTATCTAACAAAATGAAATTCAATGGTGAAAAAAGTAAGGTTCTACATTTAGGCAAGAAAAACCAAATGCACAGGTATAGTATAGGGGGTACCTTGCTCAATAGTAGTAACTGTGAGAGGGATCTCAAAGTCCTAGTGGACAATCATTTAAATATGAGCCAGCAGTGTGCTGCAACTGCCAAAAAAGCCAACACAGTGCTAGGTTGCATTAACAGAGGGATAGAATCAAGATCACGTGAAGTGTTAATACCACTTTACAATGCCTTGGTAAGACCACACTTGGAATACTGCATCCAGTTTTGGTCACCACGATGTAAAAAAGATGTTGGGATTCTAGAACGAGTGCAGAGAAGAGCAACAAAAATGATCAGGGGACTGGAGGCTAAAGCATATAAGGAACAGTTGCTGGAATTGGGTAGGTCTAGTCTAATGAAGAGAAGGACGAGGGGGGACATGATAGCAATCTTCCAGTATCTCAGGGGCTGCCACATAGAAGAGGGAGTCAAGCTATTTTCCAAGGTGCCTGAAGGCGGGACAAGAAGCAACAGATGGAAACTAATCAAGGAGAGAAGCAACCTAGAACTAAGGAGAAACTTCCTGACAGTTAGAACAATTAACCAGTGGAACAACCTGCCTCCAAAAGCGGTGAACACTCCAACACTGGAAGTTTTCAAGAAGAAACTGGACAGCCATTTGTCCAAAATGATATAGGGTTTCCTGCTTGAGCAGGGGGTTGGACTAGATGACCTCCAAGGTCCCTTCCAACTTTATCATTATTATTATTTAGGCAGGAAGCCAGCTGGATGGCTTTAGGCCAGTTCCTTTCTCTCTCAACTTAGGAAGAAGGAGACAATGGCAAAGTACTGCTGAAATCTTGCTACAAAAATTGCAGGGACTAGTCCTCGCAGTCTCCAGGAGTCCACACTCAAAGAAAGAAAAACTAACAATTAGCTCATGGGGTTGCGTCTCATAAAGATTAGTCAGGAATATGCTCGGGCAAAGCAAGACCAACTCACTTGGGCAAGTTTTAAATTTAATCCTTTGGGGGAGGGGGTTTGAGAATGAAAACACAGAATGAAAAACTCTGGATAGGGAGTTATATGTGTAGGAGGAAATGAAATCTTTTGAAACACTTAGTGGAAAATTAGGACAGACATTGACTCATAAAGTTCACCACCTTTATAGTCTATATAGCTAGTCAGCGTGCAGAACAATGAGAAATAAAGAGAGGAACTGAGGTGTTAGTACACAAAGGCTAATATGATTTAAGACAGAACCCTGGTGAGATGATTCTTGGGACCTGAACTCAACGTGTTGGTCAAGGAACAGAAGTGATAGACCAGAACACTTGTATATTTTAAAACAATCCACATCTACCTTGAAAGCCAAGGAAATAAACTTGTGGCCACAATTCAAAGCATCTGGGTTAAAGTAAGTGAAAGAAGAAAGAGGGCCAGGGAAAGAATTCAAGAATAAGTAAGATTGACTTACATCTTCTGATACTCTGACTCCATCATAATGCAAATCAAAACAATGGTTGCTATGTTACGTTCTCAAACTCAATGTCAAATTGGAAATTCAGTGTGGAAATCCAAATATGGCTCTGCTACTCTTATTTTTTTATCCTCTTCGTCTTTCTTATCCTTCTCCTTTTCCACGGCTCCTTTCAGCAGCAGCCCCAAAATTAAGTGGTCCCCCTATTTGGGGCACCCTACTTCTTTGTCTAACCATCATTCAACATTTCTCTCCAGTCAGTTGGGGCTTTGAAGGTGTTACTACAAGCCATGGGGCCTTTCGTATTGTAGGGAGGCCACCTCAGCTGGCAGACAAGGAAATAGAAGGTAAACAATATCTTTGGCTGCTCACAAACTACCTTCTCAGTCTATATTTGGCTTCCTTATTTATTTATTTATTTATTTATTTATTTATTTATTTATTTATTTATTTATTTATTTATTTATTTATTTATGAGACTTATATACCGCTTTAAGTGCAAGCACTCTCTAAGCGGTGTACACCAGTAAGCAATGTATATATATATTTACATTGCCCCCAACAATCTGGGTCCTCATTTTACCTACCCTCGGAAGGATGGAAGGCTGAGTCAACCTTGAGCCGGTGAGATTTGAACCGCTGACCTGCTGAACACAGTCAGCTAAAGTGGCCTGCAGTACTGCACACTCTAACTGCTGCGCCACCTCGGCTCTTCCTTCAATCATCCATTTCCTTTATTTTAAAGGAAGAGACTGGCATGATTTCCCAAGTCTGGTCACTCATCCAGGTGTCTCAGATTGCCAGGTTTCCCCCAAACAAATTAATTTTTTTAAAAAAGAAAACCCTTTCTATTGGTTTGTAGGAGTAGACTAGTCTCTAGTCCACTTTTTGTTTGTTTGTTTGTTTGTTTGTTTGAACTTTACTTCCTTGATTAGGATAAGTAAAAAAAAAAAATCTAAACTAACTCAGCCAAAACAAAGGCTAGACAACAGCTTTGCCCATCCTGTGTCTGAAATGTACTTTTGGTGTTTAATTTGGCCTCATTGAGTATCTTCTGATGTGTCCCTGTGGCTTCCTGCAGTTGGACCGCTGGAGTAAGCAGGGACCTCAGCTCTCTGCCATGAAGACTGCTGAGTTCATCAGTTTCCCCCCAGGAGATGGGTCTTAACATTTAACCCCCTTTTCTGCTAAGACAACAAGAAACAAAGCTAATCTCCTTTTAAGAAACATGTGACATTTCTCTAAGCACCAGAAACTTTGATGAGGTCCTTTGAATTTGCCTGCGTTAAGAAGTTTGAAAAGGGCTGGCTGGAGAGTGAGAGAAAGTCAGAGTGGTTGGGGTTTTTTTTTTCTCTTTATTTATTTTTAAATACGGCATAGAGTCAGTCTCCTTCGAATTTTGGTTGGGTTTTTTTTTTTTTTTTAAATGTAGATGTGAGGAGAAGATGCTTGTTTTCCCAGAAGTGGCATCTGGAGAAGAAGATGATTTGGTTAAGGATCATTCTGTGATTTAGATCTGCTGTTCCCCAATTCTGTACCATCCAGTTATGCCTACACGGCTCTTTTAATCTTCCAGCCAAGGTAATCTTTGAACACACGGAGATGCGTAGATGTACAGGTCCTTCTTTCTGCTGAAGAGTTCTTATAAAGGAATGTGGATTGGTCTAGAAATGCAGCATGGGCAAAACTTAATTGTAATTACTATGATGGAGAAAAACACAAAACCAATTGAACTATAAAGATGAATAATAATAAGGCCATACAAAGTGGTCCTGCATGCCATGAAAGGATCAGGAGTGTCTGCAGGGTATGGGGGAAAATGTCGCAATTGTAGGTACAGTGGTGTGGCTGAAGCTTATCCGATTTTTATGTGTGTCATACATACAACATGCATAAAAAAAGAGGCAGAGCATTAATTGCACGGTTGTTGACTTTTTAGCTGTGCCTTGCAAAGATTCCTGTGAGAATCATTTGTGTCATTTGCTCAATGATATTAACACATACCCCGTGTCACTTGTCCCCTTTGTATGCCACGGATGCCACAGATAACTTCCAAAAATCATGCATGAGTAGTAGATCCATTCTTTCACTTTCTCAAAAGTTGCGTTTTTACTAACTGGATGGAAGGCGTTTGATGAACCAGGAGGCAAAGAGATGGCCCCATCAGTTTGTTCTAAACAGATGTGTTATTCCTTCACATTAGCTTGTAAGGTGATGTATGCAAAACATTTGAAAACAACAAGTCTATCTCTATCTCCATCTTTTTTTTTTATGGGAAACTTGTAGAAAAATGAGAAACAAAATTCTTTGCTGACATTTCTAAGTGGCATTTAGATAGAGCTGTAGGCTGAAAGACACACACACACACACACACACACACACACACACACCTTTTGAAGATCAAACAATGTGGCTTCATGTTACTTGGTATCAGGTGATGTGTCCAGGGTGTGCAACCAAATGCATTTGTAATTGTCTTTTGTCTTTATTTTCCAATTTGTTTCTAGGGGCTTGAAAAGATCTGTTGTAACGGGACTCTTGTTACATTTAATAAGTACCATGTTGATTGGCATCCTCTAAGTAGGCTTTTCAGTGCGCCTGTGGGGAAATTTAATATAAAAACATTCAAGATTCTTTTATTAGTGCTTTTTTTTTTTTACTATTCCCAGTCCCACCAGACTTTTGGTGCAAGCAGAGTATTATTGAAAAGCTTATCTGTAAGAAGTGAGCCAAGGGGAAATTCAGCCTTTATTAATATTGACATCATGTTTCCACACAATGGCTGTCTAAAGAAACTTTTCAATTGGATTTCAGCTTTGCGAAAGGAAATAACCAAATGTAGAATCTAACAGAGCAGCTTCCCCAGGGGCTGCATACAAGAGGCTTTCAAAGGAAATGCATAGTCTCCTTTTCTACCTGGCCAACTACCTACAGAGATGCATTTAAAGTTAGGAATCTTCAAATTTTCCTTGTAAAAAACATAGGTTTCATCCACAATGCTTGTAGTTTGGTTTCCATTCATCCTTTGTAGGTGTCATTGCCCTGGATGTTGTTGGAATGAGGACAACAGCATGTTGACTTGTGAGATTAAGATCCCAGTGTGCATGAAATAGTGGGAGGGTGGGCTTGGGGTTAAATTAGGTTTTAGAAGGGGCATGCTGGACAAAACATGTCCAAAGGGACTGGCATTGTTCTTATTATTTGTAGGGAATGAATACAAATAGAACTGGTAAGTTAGACTCCCTCTTTCTGTCTTATTCACATAGTGTAACCCTGCTTGATTGATCAAAGTCATTATGGACCACAGAAGTCAATATGTGTGGGGCTATCTGTGATGACTATGCAATATATTCCTCCTCCTCCTCCTCCTCCTCCTCCTCCTCCTCCTCCTCCTCCTCCTCCTCCTCCTCCTCCTCCTCCTCCTCCTCTTGTTCAACAGTGGCAGAGAATTAGCAGTAAGTATCCCAAATACTGAAAGGAGAATTGAAGTCTTTGGGGATCGATCAGTTGTAACATTACATCAATTGCATTTAATTGCCTCCAACAACCTGAGTCTTCCTTTTACTGACCTCGGAAGGATGGAAAGCTGAGTCAACCTTGAGCCCGTCAGGATCGAACTTCAGGCTGTGGGTAGAGCTTGCCTGCAATACTGCATTCTAACCACTGTGCCAGGGCTCCTATTATATACATGGATAGTAATCCTATTCTTAGTATTTTTTTTTATTTATTGTAATTGAAATGAAACTAAACTAGGTTAATCTCATCCACATTTTGGCCTCAACTCATCTGCACTTTGATTGTTTTGTCAACCTAACAATCACAGATGTTTATCTGCTTTACTTTGTATGTCCTTGAGTGCCTTGAAAAAGAGTGATTATGGTGTGGGACTGTCAGAGCTCAACTTATGGGCAGGTCGCTGGTCTACCCTGTTAGTTTAAATTCTGTTCTTTTATTTCAGTTGCTTTGGCAGTATGATAACTGGACAACTTCATAAGCCTTGGTGTCTTCAAAGCATCCTTGACAAGAAAATACACTGTACAGAATTTGCTTTGGAATGTCAAACATCTGCCAAATGTTGCTAGATCTGGATGAACAATATTTGGTCTATAACTTGCATTAAAAAGTGATGTGTAAATAAGAATAAGAAATTAAAAAAAATCCAAACCACCTTCTTGAAGATTATTGTGCTCAGGAGTATTGAGGAAGCGTAATGAACAGATATTGGAAGGTCTAAAAGGAGCAACAAACAAAATAGCAGGCTAGCAAGAAATCACAATAAAAAATTATTGGATCAGTTTCAAGCTGGTTGCGAAGTCAAAAGGTCTTTGGCACTCACCTTCCATGCTGGATGTGTCAGGTGTAGAAGGCTTCTTGGGAGATGCTGGTGGAGAAAGAGAGCTAACAGCAGAGAAGCAGGCAGTCAGCACTTCTAAGAGCAAGTCAAGTTTTATTATGACTTGATCAGAATCGTTCCTCATTTTTCCTCTCTGTCCTCTTGGACCTGGTGACAGAATTAAAGATGTTCCAATTAGAAATAGGAAGCAGAGATCCTGAGATGGGCATTCTAACTTCTGACCTGGTCAGTCTTTGCAAAGCCCTTGAGCAGTGACCCCATCTTCATCCCAGTGCTCAAGACAGTTTTCTTAAGGACCTATGACACAACGGGTCTCAATTTTTGTGAGCGATGCCGAAATGCCTATCACCAAGGCTGCCCATTTGAAAGTCCATTTATAGACTACGTTTTGCTTATCCCTCTGTAAAAAGGTTAGCCTAGCAGTGCTGAAGGAAGCTAAAAGCAGGGTAAGTCGTCGGAAGTCAGATTTTAAAATTGCCCTCGGTTGAATAACGACAGGATATTTGCCTCCATGGTGAGATGGTATGGTGGACGCTCAAGTACGCTCAGGAAAGTCTTCTCTAATCATTTCTCTGCAAGATCCACATGTACAAATAAAATTGAGGGGGGGAAAGTATTTCATATGACTTCTTGAAGGGAAGCCATGGGACGAAAGTACTAAATAACCGACAGCATTAGCACTATTAATATAAGCTGTACACTTGTTCCAGACCTCAATTAGAGATAGTCTCCTGGCACATGAGATCATAAGTGAAGCAGATCAGAGTCTTTCATTTTAAGTGCTTTATTAGTTAATCATAATGTAAAATACAGAGATACAAAGAAAAATGAAAATAATGGGAAGAAGGGAGAAAAAAGGAAGAGGAAAAAGTGTAGGATAAAGGAGAAGAGAAATATATATATATATATGTGTGTGTGTGTGTGTGTGTGTGTGTGTGTGTGTGTATCTGTTGACAACTACCTCTAGGTACAGGGGTACAGGAAGGGACTGTGTTTCTTTTATAAAGTAGCTCTCAGCATGGAGAGAGGGAGAGGAGAGGAGAAGAGACAGAGGAGAGAAGACAAGAGGGGAAGGGAAGGGAAGGGAGGGGAGAGAAGAGGAGAGGAGGGGAGGGAAGGGAAGGGAAGGAGAGAGGAGAGGAGAGGAGGGGAGGGGGAAGAGAGGAGGAGAGGAGGAGAGGAGGGGAAGGGAAGGGAGGGAAGAGAAGAGAAGAGGAGGGGAGAAAAGGGGAGAGGAAAGAGGAGAGGAGACAAGAGGGGAAGGGAAGGGAGGGGAGAGAAGAGGAGAGGAGGGAAGGGAAGGAGAGAGACGAGGAGAGGAGGGGAGGGAGAAGAGAGGAGGAGGGGAAGGGAAGGGAGGGAAGAGAAGAGAAGAGAAGAGGAGGGGAGGAAAGGGGAGAGGAGAGAGGAGAGGAGACAAGAGGGGAAGGGAAGGGAAGGGAGGGGAAAGAAGAGAAGAGGAGAGGGAGAAGAGAGGAGAGGAGGGGAAGGGAAGGGAGGGAAGAGAAGAGAAGAGGAGAGGGAAGGAGAGAGGAGAGGAGATAAGAGGGGAAGAAAAGGGAAGGGAGGGGAGAGAAGAGAAGAGGAGAGGGAGAAGAGAGGAGGAGGGGAAGGGAAGGAAGAGGAGAGAAGAGGAGGAAAGGGGAGAGGAGAGAGGAGGGGAAGGGAGGGGAGAGGAGGGGGGAGGGGAAGGGAGGGAAGAGGAGAGGAGGGGAGGGGAAGGGAAGGGAGGAGGGAGGGGAGGAGAGGAAGGGAGGGGAGGGGAGAGGAAGGGGAGGAGAGGAGAGGAGAGAAAAGGAGAGGAGGAAGGAGGAGAGGAGAGGGAGGGAGAGACAATGAGAATGAAAGAGGGTGAGAGGGGGGAAAAGGGAGAGGGAAAGAGGGTAAGAGGGAGGAGGAATCACAGAAAGAGAGAGAAATCAAGCTGTTATCATGAGAGATCAAACTATTTATTTATTCAATATACAGTATATACCCACCCATCTACCTGAGAAATTGGGCAGCAAACAAAATAAAGACATGGGATTCCAACAAATTACATAGAAATAAAACTACACTGAAGCTCAGTCAAACCATAAAACCACGGACCACATTCCATTCCAGAACGTCATCCTAAAATCTCAGCGTAACCTCCCAACCCCAACGCCTGTTTTAATTATTACTGTACTAATTTTAAACCGTTACTGCAGGCCACCCCATGTCTGTTGGAATTGCAGCATCCTAAAAATATGGTTCTTACCTAATTGACTAATTAATTGCCAAAGGGAAAGGGGAGAAGAAAGGAAAGGAAATGTGCCTGTGAACATAAGAGAAAGAAGAAGAAAGATGTAACAGAGGTGAATAAAGGCAGATACAGATTAAATCGTAAATGAAATTACTAAAAGGGGTGTTCAGAAGCATAAACTGGTAGCATGTAGGTTGCTATTGGGTCATTAAAGATAGGAATGAATAGGTTGGTGGTAGCTATCTGCCAGATGATGATGATGATGATTGTCCTAGTGGACAATCACTTAAATATGAGCCAGCTGTGTGCTGCAGCTGCCAAAAAGACCAACACAGTGCTAGGCTGCATTAACAGAAGGATAGAATCAAGATCACGTGAAGTGTTAATACCACTTTACAATGCCTTGGTAAGGCCACACTTGGAATACTGCATCCAGTTTTGGTCACCACGATGTAAAAAAGATGTTGAGACTCTAGAAAGAGTACAGAGAAGAGCAACAAAGATGATTAGGGGACTGGAGCTAAAGCATATAAGGAACGGCTGCTGGAATTGGGTATGTCTAGTTTAATGAAGAGAAGGACAAGGGGGGACATGATAGCAGTGTTCCAATATCTCAGGGGTTGCCACAAAGAAGAGAGAGTCAAGCTATTCTCCAAAGGGCCTGAAGGCAGGACAAGAAGCAAAGGGTGGAAACTAATCAAGGAGAGAAGCAACTTAGAACAAAGGAGAAACTTCCTGACAGTTAGAACAATTAACCAGTGGAACAACCTGCCTCCAGAATTGGTGAATGCTCCAACACTGGAAGTTTTTAAGAAGAGGCCATTTGTCTGAAATGGTATAGGGTTTCCTGCCTGAGCAGAGGGTTGGACCAGATGACCTCCAAGGTCCCTTCCAACTTTATTATTATTATTATTATTATTATTATTATTATTATTATTATTATTATTATTATTATATTGAAAGAATGAATGAGGAAAAAGAAAGATGTTAATAGAATAACAGAATAACAGAGTTGGAAAGGACCTTGGAGATCTTTAGTCCAATTCCCTATTCAAGCAGGAGACCATTTCAGACAAGTCCAGTCTCTTCTTAAAAGCCTCCAGTGACGGAGCACCCACAACTTCTGAAGGCAAGCCCTTCCAGCTTCTGAAGGCAAACTGTTAGGAAATTTCTCCTTAGTTCTAGGTTGTTTCACTCCTCGATTAGTTTCCGTCCATTGTTTCTTGTCTTGCCTTTTGGTGCTTCGGAAAAAAGGTCGAGCTACGATAGGTTGAACTACAAAAAAGAAGAGTGACAGGCTGTGTGACAAAGTGGAAGGCCAAGAATGTTATGATTGAGTGATTAGATGAGAATCTCAAGAAGAGACAAGAGAGGATTTTAAAGATAAAAGGCGGTGGCTGAAATGGAACATAGGCATGGTCAGACAAGTATGGCTTCAAAAGGCAAAAGCATTTGGAGATCTTGATCTTGATCGACACTAAACCTTGTTCAGTTTTCTTTTCTTCTATCTCCAGTCTCTAACTTATTTTTGCTTTACTACTTGTTACATTTTTTCTCCCCTGTACTTTGTGAAGTGCTGCACACCACAAAATAAAATCGTTTGATGGGTATGTATATATGTAAATTAATTCATTACTTCTAAATGGCAAATTTCCTCTAAGGACCGTGATATAGCTTGCTGCTAGCATTTAATTTTTTTTTTAATTTGATAAAATTCTCCAATATGTAACGCTAACTTGTAAATGCAGATATTGAGAGAAGCAAACAAAAAACCTCCCTCTATCATGCTTTGCAATAAAATGTGGACAGTCCACTGTCATGATAGCTTTCTCATATTTAGAAGACTTACTATTGTACATTACTGGAGGCTCTATTCTGCCTATTAAATTACTGTAATAATTTTTCTTGCCGGATTCTGTCTTACATTGATTCGAAACATAATTGTCTTATAATATATTACCAACATTTCGAATTAACCTTAGCAGCTGGATTGCATCAAATGGTGGGTTAGGTATTGTGGTGTGTCAGGATTCCAGCACACGGAGGGAAATTATTTTTTTTTTCCTGAAAATATTTTTATCCTTAAAATAGCAATAAACGATTAAGCTTCCCACCAAAAAATATTCATGGAAGAGGACTCTCCGATCGGAGACCAGTTGAAAGGATGATATCTTAAACATCTGAACAAGACAAAGCCCTGAAGCAAATTTCAAGGACTTTTAAAACTCAAGGGTAGCAATTTGAAGACAGATATTGAAAATATATATCGGAGGTTACGGACTAGCCGGTAGTTATGGCCTGTTGGATACTCCTCTGTGTTTCGTTCTTCCATCGTTTGTCTTTTAGTTCTATCATTTGTCAAAAGGCTAAGGAATTTCTAGAGGGCTTAGATATAGATCAGGCCTCTAATAACCATCAGTTGAACTTTATTTTCTCTGAAAATTGCTCAGCAGTCTTGAAGTTAATACAGTTTGGAAGAAAATCGGATCCAGCTACAGGCACCAAGCTACGAAGTCAATCGATTGAGTTTTGCCTGACTTGGTTAGCAGGCAATTGGTCAGATCCTTGAAACGACTTACGATCGTAATTGCCAGGCTCAGTTCTGCTTGTATGTGAAGGGCTACCTGGATTGCAGTGTTCCTGTTGTCATCCTGATGAAAAATCATGATCCAAAGAGAGGCTGAAAAAGGATGGAGACAGGAGAAATTGTGGTTGGGGGTGGGAGGGAGGGAGGGTGGGGAGGGAGTGTCAGGCCCCGCAAATCAGTAGCCAGGATAGAGTTCAAAAGCATTGCAAGTTTTATTCCATGCAACCTATACAAGAACCTGATCTACTAACTGTCAAGGCAAATTGGCGCTAGATAAGAGTCAACAGAATTCAAAAGGGATTGGACTTAGGTCTCTTCAAGGGCCACTTGTGGAACTGAAGTCCATAGTATGGAGAGAGGGAGAGGGACAGGGAGAGGGAGAGGGAGAGGGAGGGGAGAAGGAGAGAAGATAGGGAGGGAGGGAGGGAGGGAAAGAGAGTCAGTGAGAATGAAAGAGGGAGAGAGGGAGAACAGGAGTCTTCAATCTTGGCAACTTTGGCAACCATGCTGGCTGGAGAATTCTGGGAATTGAAGTCCACAAATGTTAAAATTGCCAAGGTTGGAGACCCCTGCCTCAGAAGTTCACTCATGCACACAAATGTCTGTGGAAAAATGGTCTTGTTATATATGAAAAAAGAACTGTAATCACCATATGTCTTCCTAGAGAATTCTTCCTTTGTATATCCATATGTGCTGACATCTACTCCCTATTAATATTTGTAGAGACAGCTCAGAAAAGGAATTCCACTTATGGGGCACTCTGCTCAGGTCATCTCCTACAAGTAGGATCCAGGACACCACCTTGAGAGGGAGGAAAAACCAAACCTCTTTGGAAGGAAGGAAGGAAGGAAGGAAGGAAGGAAGGAAGGAAGGAAGGAAGGAAGGAAGAAAGAAAGAAAGAAAGAAAGAAAGAAAGAAAGAAAGAAAGAAAGACATATCTGAGTACTGGGTAGTCCTCCACATATGACCACAATTGAGCCCAAAATTTCTGTTGCTAAGCAGGACAGTTGTTAAGTGAGCATTGCCTCATTTTATGACCTCTCTTGCCCCATTTGTTAAGTCACTCACTGCAGTTGCTAAGTTAGTAACGCAGTTGTTAAGTCAACCTGGCTTCCCCATTGACTTTGATTGTCAGAAGGTCGCAAAAGGTGATCCCATGACCCCATGACACTGCAATCGTCATAAATACGAGTCAGTTGACAAGAGCCTGAATTTTGATCACGCGACCATGGGCATGTGGCAATGGTGGTCAGTGTGAAAAACGGTCATAAATCACTTTTTTCAGTGCCATTGTAACTTTGAGCAGTCACTAAGCAAACTGTTGTAAGTTGAGGACTACCTGTATTGTCCAGAATTTTACTAGATGGCTCTAAGGATAAGTCCAAGCTGGAAGAAGAGCAGGGAAGAAAACCTGAATGTTTATAGTGCCTACTTGTACACTGAAAAGAACTGGGTGCCTATCAATGAGAGACTCCGTTTTCCAACCCTGTAAATCCTTTATTTAGGGGTAGAATCAGTGGTGACTGGATGGAGCTGAGCGTTTACTGGCTGGCTGCCCTTCCTGATGCCTAGGCGGAGTTCACAGCAGTTATTTTTTCTTTTCACCCTAGGAGAGAAATATCTGCTGCTACCTAGGATTGAACTCTCAACCTTCCACCTGGGAGGTGAGCGCCTTCACCACTAGGCCACCATACCACTCCCTAATACTGAGAGACTAATAGCATGAAAAGGAATCAGGACACACCCATTTCGATTTGCATTCAGGCATTGATGGAAAACGAAGGAAAATAGGGTTGGATTCTCAGCTGATTTTACTTTTAGCTCCAACATCTGATTCCAGCACCAGGCAAGGAAGAACCCTTATGGGTTCATGCAGGATTTCTGATTGCTTTTGCCAGCAGTGGGACCACTTGTCCTGATAAAGAAATGGGACAAGGTCCAACAGTTCAGTAAAAGAGACAAATACGCCTGGAGTGTATTTATAAACATTACTTATAATGGTTGTAACGTTGGCACGAAGGTGTGCCAACTGGCCTTCTCCCCTACCCCCAAATGTTTATACTGCGAGAGATGATTCGTTTTGTCCTCTATCTGGCAACAGCTGGTAATACGGTATTTAAAAGCAGCTTTGATTTAATCTAATGAGAAACTGGGTTGAAATGTACTGTACTGTGCAAAGATAATAATTGAACAAACATTGATTTTTATGGCAACATAATAGTTTCATTTTTGACAAACAGGAATTTATATGCGCTGCTTTTTCGTTATCAGCTCTGTTTGCACAGAGATTAAAAAACTGGCTGCATTTTTTTTTTTTTTTTTGGTTAAAAACAGCATTCAAAGTAAGAGCTGTCATCCTGCAGTAAGATAACAGGAGAAATAATAGCTGGAATATAATCATCAGAATATTGTAGCTGGACCATGAGGATCTAAATTCAAAAACGAAGAAAGCTAGAACTGAGTCCTCATGTATCCATAAAATTTGAGTAGGTTGTTTGAGGAAAGTATTCCACCTTTCTTAAAAAAATACTGCAACTCTGTGTTATGTTTCTGGTAAGAGCCTAATGTAGTCCAGGAAGTCCGGCAAGTATGTTGAATCTTATAATCCATAGCTAAAAATGACAGCATGTTGGTAGTTCTTGTTCAGTTTTTGGGAACATACCAAAATAGAATAGAATAGAATAGAATAGAATAGAATAGAATAGAATAGAGTAGAGTAGGGTAGGGTAGGGTAGGGTAGGGTAGGGTAGGGTAGGGTAGGGTAGGGTAGGGTAGGGTAGGGTAGGGTAGGGTAGAGTAGAGTAGAGTAGAGTAGAGTAGAGTAGAGTAGAATAGAGGAGAGGAGAGGAGAGGAGAGGAGAGGAGAGGAGAGGAGAGGAGAGGAGAGGAGAGGAGAGGAGAGCTGGAAGGTACCTTGGAGGTCTTCTAGTCCAGCCCCCTACTCAAGCAGGAGAATCTATAGTATTTCAGATAAGTGACTGTACAGTCTCTTCTTTAAAACCTCAAGTGATGGAGCAACCACGATTTCTGAAGGCAAGCTGTTCCACTGGTTAATTGTCCTCACTGTTAGGAAGTTTCTCCTTAATTCCAGGTTGCTTCTCTCTTTGATTAGATTCCAATTATTGTTTCTTGTCCTGCCCTCTGGTGCTTTGGAGAATAATTTAACTCCTTCTTCTTTGTCACCCCTATTTAATGTCATCCCTAATCTAATGTTCAGCTATATCATCCTGTTGCCTTTTGGACAAGTTTTGATTCTGGATCCCATTTCACAAATAATGTAATGAAATCACAACATCCATCTGATGTTTAGGTTGTCCTTTTTAAATCTAGAGCAAGGGTGAGGTTTCTCAGGTTCAGCCGCTTTAAGAGGCTTGAAATTGCTAAGAGGTTGAAGAAACTTAAATTTTCTGAAAAACGTAGCACTCGAGTCTTATTTCATTAGATAAGGTCAGTTTATTTTTATTTTTTTAAAAAGGGGTTTTTATTAAAAGATTTTAAATATATAATAAGTACATTAGAAGAAAAAGATATACAATGAGAAACATAAAAAAAGAAAGCAAAGGAAAACAGAGAAAGGGAGGTTGAAAGAAGAAAAAGAAAAGAAAAGAATGGAAGAGTAGTGGACAATCCCTTAAATATGTAGTGGACAATCCCTTAAATATGAGCCAGCCATTTGCTGCAGCTGCCAAAAAGGCCAACACAGTGCTGGGCTGCAATAACAGAGGGATAGAATCAAGATCACGTGAAGTATTAATACCACTTTACAATGCCTTGGTAAGGCCACACTTGGAATACTGCATCCAGTTTTGGTCACCACAATGTAAAAAAGATGTTGAGACTCTAGAAAGAGTACAGAGAAAAGCAACAAAGATGATTAGGGGACTGGAGGCATATAAGGAACGGTTGCTGGAATTGGGTATGTCTAGTTTAATGAAGAAAAGGACGAGGGGGGACATGATAGCAATGTTCCAATATCTCAGGGGCTGCTCCGAAGAAGAGGGAGTCAAGCTATTCTCCAAAGCGCCAGAGGGCAGAAGCAACGATGGAAACTAATCAAGGAGAGAAGCAACCTAGAACTAAGGAGAAACTTCCTGACAGAACAATTAACCAGTGGAACAACCTGCCTCCAAAAGCGGTGAATGCTCCAACACTAGACGTTTTTAAGAAGAGACTGGACAGCCATTTGTCTGAAATGATATAAGGTTTCTTGCCTGAGCAGGGGGTTGGACTAGATGACTTCCAAAGTCCCTTCCAACTTTATTGTTGTTGTTGTTGTTGTTGTTATTAAATATAAAGAAATGGCACCGTATCTTCCTCTTTGCTAGTTATACATACTATCCTAATCAAATTACATCATCATTCCTTTCTATAATTTATTCTTTCTAAACCTCAAAAACCGTAAGACACAAAATCATTTTCTATTTTATGCATAAAGGGTTTTTCTGTCCTCAATGCATGTCGATAATGAGGTTTTTCTAATCAACCAGCCAGTTTGGCCATCTCAGAAAATTCCATCAATTTCTCACCAATCTTTCCTTCCCAAGTGGGTGTTGCTGAATCTTTCCATCTTTGTGCATTTGATAACCAATACATATGCCCAATGATACAGTCATACAGAAGTTGATGGAGTTGGCAGAGATGGCTAAATTGACAGTATTGATTAAAGAAAAGAACATAAATACTTTTGTTTCCACGTGGAGACCACCTCTGGATTTTGTGCTTGAGGTGGGAAAAAAAATGAAACTTTGGTTTTGGGTTTTACTGATTAGATTGATCTGTTGTTACAGAAATGGCTAGTTTATACTATTAGGGAAAAGTAAAAAAGTCGAGGTTCGATGTTAATGCTTGATTCTACTGCAACAGAGGAAGTCAGAAGTCAATGTTCTTTCTTTTCTTTTTCCCTTCGCCCCCTCACTTCTCTTTCCCTTTTCCCTCTCCACTGGGTCCTACTATTTGATTTTGCATTTTATTTTATAATCCAATAAAATGTTATCAATTAAAAAGAACATTATCATATATTGAAATAATCCTCCATTTTTTTAAAATGTGCATCCACCAGTCCCAAAAGGAAGGGTTCTGGCATCAATTGAATATTAATCTTTAAAATCCTCTGTATCCTATATACATGTAGGAGATGACCAGGCTGGGTTCTCTTCTTGTTCCAGCCTTTATTTTCAGTCCTAAATTGTCCCATTTCTCGGAAAAGGCCTTTTCTTGCTTTTAACTTGAACAAGTACAATATGAACATTTCTCTGTGGTGGGAACTCTGTTTTCTTCTCAAAAGCTGGATTTGGAAGTGCATTTGCCATAACCCCAATCTGGATCAGGGACCAGGATTGGCTGGCAGGTGAGATTTGCCTTAGTCATTCATGCCTACTCTGGAGAGGTGAGATGACACTGAAAATATAGGCTTTAACATTTGCTGCCTTTGTGAAAATCCCCAGCCAGATTGATGAGCTTTGTTTTTTTCCCCCAAAGTTCTTGCTCAACATAATTATAAATGTATAGAGCCGTGGTGCCACAGTAGTTAGAATGCAGTATTGCAGGCTAATTCTGCCGACTGCCAGCAGCTTGATCCTCACTTGCTCAAGGTTGACTCAGCCTTCTATCCTTCCGAGGTCGGTAAAATGAGGACCCAGATTGTTGGGGGCAATAGGCTGACTCTGTAAACTGCTTGAAGAGGACTGTAAAGCACTATGAAGCGGTATATAAGTCTAAGTGCTATTGCCATTAAATGCAATTGATGTAATGTTGCAACTGATTGATTCCCAAAAATTTCAATTCTCCTTTCAGTAACTGGGATACTTACTGCTAATTCTGTGCCACTGTTGAGCAACAGGCACCATTTCTAAGGCTTCAGCATTGTTGCCTGTGGTGAGGTAGCAGTTGTCCATAGTAAGTTAAGCAATCCTTCCAAGCTGCAGAGCTGACTCCTCTATGTTTTTGGATCACATCTCCCCTAATCTTGAGTCATTGAATATGCTTTCTAGGAATGATAGGAGTGGAAGCCTGATGTATTTGGAGGGAACCAGTCTCTTACCACAGAGCAACATCTTTATGACCATCTTGGACTCTTGCATATCCAGAAGTCTTGTGGATTCTTACTTTCTCCACCTGCCAAAACCGGCTTGTTATTACTCTATTGTTATTTTCTTTTTTGGAACAGGCAGAAAGGAGAGAGAAAAACAAGATGTGATTCTTAAATCACTTTGCTCCTGTCTTCTGACCTTGCTGATAATTCCTTTACATCCTATGTTCAAACAAGAATGAAAGAAGTGCCTACAAAACAGAGCAGATTTATAGAAGGCATCGCTTCCTCAAACTCATCGTGATTTCACTGCCATTTTTAGCCCTTCCTGTTGTCTTCAGCAGCTCCCCAACAGCTCATTAGTCTTCCTGAAGGATTTCTCTTAGAACATTTTGAAGGCTAATCCAGCATGGAATCAGATTCACAGAGAGCCGAGATGGCAGTTTGGAATTTCTTAATGTAGGAAGTCGCATCTTGAGATAGACCTCAAGAGCCAAGTTTAGCCTAGCTGTTTACGACAAATTTCTAAACATAAATATCTATATATTTCTCTAATGAGGCCATATGGAGAATATGTTCCCATTATATCGCAAGTTATCATATTTTGTTTGATCTTATCCGCTTCTTTTGGCATTGTTCTGCAGGTACTTAGACAAGTGAAAAGCATTATTGTTTCTCCTTCTACATATTAGTTGAACCCGAGCATTGTGCACTAGTTACTTATTTCAGATGAAGGTTGTGATATCTCCCTCCACCTTCTGTTTGAAAACTGAGACATCTGTTTATCTTGTGCATACAGAATGACTCTCGTGTCTGTTTTGTTCTGAAAATTTCAAAGGCTTTCATGCTACTTAAAAGCCTTTGAAGAAAAGGTAATCAAAGACAAAAATTACCAGAGGTACATTTTTGCTTTCCCAACAATGAAAATAACAGTGCTCACTGGTTTTAAGCACCTGCAACGAAACTTCAAAACTGAAGATATGCCACAGGAATCAAAAAATAATATTGGGAGAGGCAAACTCCAAAGTGCGAGTTATATTACGAGCAATTTGGATATTTGCCTTGTAGTTCAGTTCCGCATAGAAATTCTGATAAACGTTGAAATAATAAAGATTAGGAAGGTACGACAAAATGTATAAAAAGGCACCAAACAGATCCGATCGCAGTTTGACATGGCAGCAATGCAATTTTTGTCTGTTTGGTTTTATTTTTCTTCATGCAGCTGAAGAAGAACAATATCTTTAAGGAAAGAACGCTTTCTGGAAATAGAATTTCAGATCACACCCAGGTATCACGCAGATCCAACATTCCATTTCTAGGAATGCAGTTGCCCCCCAAATATGAAGCCACCTGAACAGAAAAGGACCCCAGCATCTGAAGGCTAGACGAGAAGCAATGGAGGAAAACTAACCAAGGAGAAAAGCAATCTAGAGCTAAGGAGAAATTTCCTAACCATGAAAACAATTCACCAGTGGAATGGCTTGCCTCCAGAAGTTGTAGATGCTCCAACACTGGATGCTTTTAAGAAAAGACTTTATAGCCACTTGTCTGGAATGGTATAGGGTCTCCTACTTGAGCAGGGGGTTGGACTAGAAGATCTTCAAGGTCCCTTCCAACTGTTATTCTATTAGAATCAGGAAAGGCCATGTCAGAACTAAGGAAATGTTCTGTTCCAATATATCAGGGGTTGCCACGAAGAAGAGGGTGTCAAGCTATTCTCCAAAACACCCGAGGGCAAGACAAAAATCAATGGATGGAAACTAATCAAAGAGAGAACAATTAATCAGTGAAACAATCTGCCTCCAGAAGTTGTGAATGTTCCAACACTGGAAGTTTTTAAGAAGAGATTGGACAACCACTTGTCTGAAATAGTATTAAGGAGAAACTGCCTAACAGTGAACACAATTAGCTAGTGGAACAGCTTGGCTTCAGAAATCGTGGGGGCCCCGTCACTGGAGATTTTAAAGAAGAGACTGGACAGTCACTTGTCTGAAATGGTATAGGGTCTCCTGCTTGAGCAGGGGGCTGGACTAGATGGCCTCCAAGGTACCTTCCAGCTCTACTATTGTTGTTGTTGTTACCATCATCATCATCATCAACATCATTATGTAGGGAATGGCCAAGAGCCCACACTGTGACTGTGGTGCTCCTATAGCAATGGTTCTCAACCTTTCTAATGCCACGACCCCATAATACAGTTCCTCATGTTGTGGTGACCCCCAACCACTTATACATCACCGGGTGCCAGGGTCGTGGCCCAAAAAAAGGGGAAAAAATGGCAGACAGCCTTGTTTGGCGACCCCCGTGAAATGGTGGTTCGACCCCAAATGGGGTCCCGACCCACAGGTTGAGAACCACTGTCCTATAGAGTAACACAAATCATTCAAGGATGTCTCCACAGAAAATTTTAAGGCACCTGGGATGACCTCATCTCAGCCATGCCAGAAGCAGTTAGATATCTTAAATATCAAATTATAACATCTATCCCATTGCAATTCTACAGTTCCATATGATGGTGGTTTCATTATGGCTTTATCTTAATTTAATATTTTATCTCCCATATTGTATTGTCCACGGATCTTATACAGGTAGTCCTCAACTTACAAAAGTTCGTTTAGTGACTGATTAGAAGTTACAACAGCACTGAAAAAAGTGACTTGTGACCATTTTTCCAACTTCTGACCATTGCAGCATCGCCAGAGTCACCTGATCAAAATTTAGACCTGTGGTAACGGACTCATATTTATGACGGTTGCGGTTTCCCAGGGTCACGTGATGCCCCTTTGTGACCTTTTGACAAGCCAAGTCGATGGGGCAAGCCGGATTGACTTAACAACCGTGTTACTAACTTAACAACTGCAGTGATTCATTTAACAATTGTGGCAAATGAGGTCATAAAATGGGGCAAAATTCACTCGCTAACTGTCTCCCTTAACAGCATAAATTTGGGGCTCAGTTGTGGTTATTAGTCGAGGTCTACCTGTGTGGGTGGGTGTGGGTGTGGGTGTATTTGCTGGTGCTTTATTTAAACTAAATTTGTGTCTCAGCGATTGCATGACCACTACAGATGCCATATGCTAAATATATAAACAACGGCACCCAAGTAGACCTTACCCATGAACAGAGCTTCTGCTTAAATATGATGAAAATTAGAACAGACTTTCTCTTTAAAAGAATTAATGTTTATATAGTTCTGCACATGCAGAGATAAGAAATTAAGGCAATAAAAAGCCTACCCATTTTCATTTAACTGTATGTTGAAAGGATTATAATTAGAGCATTTAGCTTCCATTTGCTTGCTTGTTTCATTCTGAGAAATTGTGCACCTGCTGTTGGGCGTCAACTGCTTACCCTTTCCTCCCTGAAAGGAATATCAGGGTTTAACTGATAAAGGTGGATTAAGCCAGTCCTAGTTAGTGGCCAGTCCTAGTTAGTGGCCAGGATCACAGCATTTTGCAGCTCAGCAAAAGGCGAGAGTGCTTCTTTCTGCGCACAAAAGCCAAGCATATAGTAACTGAGTCTTTGCTTAACAAGGTGATAATTCTGCATTCTTGTTAAAAATGTGAACACTCCAGCCCTCCCCTCCCCTGTGCCAGCCAGACGTGAATGGAAAGTTCATTGAGAGATTGCCTAGGGCAGGGGTGGGGAATCTTGGCTCTTTTATGACTTGCTGGCTCAGGAATTCTGGGAGTTGAAATCCACAAGTCATAAAAGAGCCAAGGTTCCCCACCCCTGGCCTGGGGAAACAATGTCCATTCATGAATTGGACTGGGCCACTTTCAGAGAAACTGGAGAAAGCAATTATGTTTGGAAGAGTTAAAGGTAAAAGGAAATCAGGTCATCAAAGAGCACGGTGGCTGGGCATCATCAAAGCTGACGCCAGTCAGAACACAGAAGACCTCAAAGAAGCAGTGCAAGATCAGAAGATGTGGAGAGATCTGGCCGATAGATTCTCCAAGAGTCAGAAACAACTAAATGTATAACAACATTGTCATCATCATCATCATCATCCCTAATTCCAAAAATGTCCTTTGGACCTGAATGCAACACCTGCTGGGACTTTTTAAGGCAACCAGGATGCCAGGACACAGATGGAAAATATGGGATGCTTCCGATACTTCCTGGTAGGAGCTATGTTTGAAATAAAACTCATTTCAAAATATAAGTGAAGACTAACTCTATCAAGCAGATGCTCTGAAGAAAGCTAGAGTACAAGATGAAGGAAGTATGGGATGATAACTAAATCTCCAACAATAACTATCAAAGAAGAGAATGAATAGAGGGGAATATTCTGGACATCTCTGGAATAGCTCCAAAGCAGGGGTGTCAAACTGCCGACCCACGGGCCAGATGTGTCATGCCAAAACTGTGCCCACCCCATTGCCGGCAATGTGGAAAAAGTCATGATACATCAGGACACATCACGTGACGTTGTGAGTTTGATGCCCCTGCTCCAAAGGATCTACTACTGGCTAAACTGCTTGGATTCAGGGAGACTTATTAGCATGCTCTATTCCCATTGTAGATTGGCATATGGAAGTACCTAGAATTTAGGTTTATGGAAGGCTACACAGATTAGCACTGACCCCCATGAGATTCAAGGGCTGTAGGGTGGAGACAAAGCCTTCTATTGTCCTGCCAAGAAAACAATATGGATAATTATCTATGAAGTTACTGAGCAGTATAATGGCCTAGAGGTGAAGATTCTCGCTTCCTACTTGGAAGGCTGAGAGTTCAATCTAGGCAGCGCTGGATGTTTCTCAGGGCACAAAAAAAAAATATCTGCTGTGAACTCCATGTAGGCATCAGGAAGGGTATCCAGTCAGTAAACGCTCAGCTCCATTCATTCACCTTGACTCTACCCCAAATCAAGAGTTTATAGGGTCATAAAAATATGTGAAGGAGTCTAGTCTTCATGCAGAAGGTACATTTTCTGGCAACAGCCAAGTGACTGTGTGAGCCACAATGGGTAGCATATCTTGTTTGTCTCACATCTTTCGAGGTTGATGTTATGGCAACGATACTACAAGGGATGCACCCATTCTTAAAGTTTCACTGATTGAAAGTTACAACTTAATGGTTGTGGTGGCTGAAGATAGGGTGGTGTTGGAAAAGACTCTTTGTTGTGAAGAAGGCAGCCAGTGGAAAAAAACAAAACCTGAGTTTGTCCCTCTTTGCAGTGAGGTCCAAGTCTGGAAGATGTCACACATGGTATTGTGTTCACCTTCTTGCAGGTTTTGATCCCCTCTGTGGATGCCACTAACTAAAAAGGAGGGAGACAGAGAAATGGAAGACTATTAACTGTTGCTTGGAGGGAACTAAAAATGTCTAATTCATGTCATCTTGTCACCTTTTCCCGATTTGTTTATTCTGGTAGCGCAATTGTCACAAGTATCTTTTCCTTTGGTGCTTCCGCAGCCATCTTCCCTTACTCCTTCTTTTGCAGCTGAGTAGCATCAAGGAGGAAGAGGCTGAAAATCTATTCAAGTCTGTCAATCTGTATCTTCACTGCTTTTATGTCTCCCTTGTTGTGTCTTCCCTTTCTTTCTGAACGTCAACATGGCAGCCTTCCAATGGCTCTTATCCACTCCAGCTAATTGAGTCACATAAATGCAAGTAATTTGAAGCATTATGGTGAGAGATTTCTGTTTGCTTCTTTAATTAAACAGTTGTTCACAGGTGCGTACAGTTACAGCAAAATTAATTGATAGCTTTTTATTACCATTGGAGTCAGCTGCCATTGGCTCAACAAGGAAACCACTTCCATTTGGTATTGTAGCTCTTATTGAGAAGAGGAAGATTTCTGTGTTTTTCCTGAGATGAACATTCAGCCTGCAAAGAGCTTGACATCTGCTTTGAAAAAAAAAACACCTTATTTTTGCTAAGAAAGGGAACAAGACTGAAGAAGAGGCACATGGACTACTCAGAGAGAGGTCCTGATGGGTCTCTGGAGCCCAATTTCATAGATCATGGATAACACAGCCCAATAGGAAATTAATATGTTTTATATGGGTACCAAATCCCTAAACTTTTAGAATAGAATAGAATAGAATAGAATAGAATAGAATAGAATAGAATAGAATAGAATAGAATGGAATGGAATGGAATAGAACGGAATAGAATGGAAATTGGAAGGTACCTTGGAGGTCTTCTAGTCCAGTCCCCTGCTCAAGCAGGAGAACCTATAGCGTTTCAGACATTTTGACTCTGTTCTCTTAACTTGAAATATCCGTGAATCCAATTTATTTCATAACCATCATATATTAAAATTACTGATGGAGATATTACAGAAAGGGGAGACCATTGGACACAGACTCCTTCCATGCTCTTTTTATAGAGATATATTGGAAAAAAACATCTCCTCCCAAGAATCTGTAGGTATCCTGGCTGTTCTGATGCTGCTCATCTCCAGTGGCTTCTTAAAGACGAACAGATTGTGATTACAATGCAGGTGACCAGATTATTTGCAGCATCCCTGGGGATTCATCAGAAACACGTGATTAATCCACCACAGCTATTTTACACCACTAACGCAACAAACCCTTTTGCATGACTACTCTTTTGCATTTTAGTGTTTACTGACTATGGGCCCCCCAGTTTAAGGATTGATATTATAGTATAGTTAGGCCATGCTGTGTTTTGCTCATGGGTAACTGACAGATTGGATGCCAAATTGTGATTTTAATATAGTTTTTAACTATTATTTATTATTTTATGCTAGAATTTTTAACTAAATATTCTTTGAGTATTTTCAACTTATTCTGCTCTTTGGTTTTTGGCTGTAATCAACTTATTTGATTTAACTATTGGTGACCACCATCTTGACTTTTTAAACCTGCATATCCTTACTGATTTGAGAATTGCAAAGATGTCCTTTTGAGATTGCTTTCCCCATTGCTTATTGGATTCTTCAGTGTGAAAGTGCCTTAGATTATTAAATAATCAAATTATATCCTGCCTTTCTATTACCCCTATAGTTTACTGCATAGGAGCTCTTAATATCAAACCACACGTGAGTCACGTGCCTTGTGTAAGTTGGTTGGATCATCCTATAGATCTGGAATTGATTGATACACTCTGGATAGAAAGGCAATATATAATTTGATTATTTAATAATCTAATAATATCTCTCTTCAGTTGAGAGCCCACAAAGTGGTGAATAAACTCCTGAGCTGGGTTTGGGGATGCAACTCCATCTTCAGCTATGGTTGTTCATTGGTTGACCTTGGGCTAAACCCTCTCTTTTGGCCCAGCCAACTTTTCTCAGGAAACATAAAGACAAAATTGTAAACATTAACCACAATTAATCAATGAAGAGCAGAATATACAGTAGCTATAATACATAATCCCTAAACAGAAATTTAACTGAAGAGTTAAACATTCCATGGTACATTTTTGATTAATATTATGACATGATTATGTGCCATCAAGTTAGTGTCAACTCTTAGTAACCACGTAGTTATATATTATCCATGATGGTCTGTCTCTAGAATAACCCTTCAGGTCTTCCAATAGTGTCCCCATCACCACTATGAATCTATCCACTTGGCTTCTAGTCTTTCTCTTCTTATTATTCCTATAGTAATATTTCCTTTAATAATATGAGCAAACTCTTTAAAATACTTACACTGCCCCCAAACTGCAGCCAGGCTCAAGGGGTGAACTTAAATAGCAAAGAGTGCATGAAAAACATTAGTCTGTTTTGAATAGCATATTACAATGTGTTTTAACTAATATAAAATATTATATTGTCCCTCTAGATAACGCTAGTTTAAGGTTAACACTGCTGAAAATATCTATATTTGCTTGGCTCATCCCCTCACCATGATGTTTATCACCTAATAAAAATGCTAAAATTACCCAGGAAAGATGCTTAATTTCCTCAACTGCATCTTACATCCTGTTTTATACTAAATGCCATAATATCCCAAGTGATCCTCCATACTGTTAAACACATTATTTATACATAACATTTCTGTTTTAATCAATGAAAAGAACACGAGAGGGTGTTTTTTTCCCCCTCTTCTGCTTTAAAACTATGGAAAAGATAATTCAAAGAAAAACTTCACCCATTGTTTTCAGGTTTATTTCAAAGAGGCCATCTTCCCTAACCTTTTGTCCCTTTGAAGACTCAAATCATCACATCGTTATGAATTAAAGATAGTTCCTACTCATCAGATTATACCTTCTGAGCTTCCCTTGATGGTACTTCCTATTCCTTGGGCTTTCTGATTAAAAAAAAAAAAAACAGATGAAACAAATGCAGACCTAGGCTACATTAATAGAGGCATAGAATCAAGATCATGGGAAGTATTAGTACCACTTTACAAAGATTTAGTAAGACACACTTGGAATACAGCATCCAGTTCAGGTCACCACAATATAAAAAAGATGTCGAGACTCTGGAAAGAGTGCAAAGAAGAACAATAAAAATTATTAGGGGGCTGGAGGCTAAAACATATGAAGAATAGTTGCAGGAACTGGATATGTCTAGTCTAATGAAAAGAAGGACTAGGGGAGACATGATAGCAGTGTTCCAATAATTACAGGGTTCCTGGAAAGACACAGGAGTTGAACTATTTTCCAAAGCACCAAAAGGCAAGACAAGAAACAATGGATGGAAACTAACAAAGGAGAGAAGCAACCTAGAACTAAGGACAAAACTCCTAAGAGTGAGAGAAATCAACCAATGGAACAGCTTGTCTTCAGAAGTTGTGGGTGCTCCATCACTGGGAGCTTTCAAAAATAGACTGGACAGCCATTTGTCTGAAGTGGTATTGGGTCTTCTGCTTGAGCAGGGGGGGCTGGATGAGAAGACCTCCAAGGTCCCTTCCAACTCTATTATTCTATGTTCTAAACACCATAAACATAAGACTAGAGAAGTTTGTGTTAAGTTCCAGATAGGCCTACCTTAGTTACTTTAGATACGTTAGATATGTAGAGATGAGATGTATTCCAAGTGGGATCTGACCTTCTGCTGCTTATCAAATTTCAATTAGACTTCCCATGATATCAATGAAAGAAGAGAAGCATTTTGAAAGTCTGATTTTTTCCCCTACATGGTTGTTTTGACATAGTGAGAACTCCTGAAAGTCTGCAACTATGTCACTCTTCTCCCAAATCCTTTCAAAGACTAATTTAAACAGTGCCGGAGAAACAAATTCAGAAAGACTGATTAAAGCAAGAGAACTGCATCAGTTTGGAAAGGAGAGTGGATGGGGGGGTGTGGTGTATGCAAGTCACTCAACTTGTTGTTGTTGTTGTTAATAGAAGATTCAGATCAATACAAAAATATTCAGCTTTGTTCCAGTGATTGACTATGAATATGTTATGCGCACGCAAAAAAAAAAAGCGATAATCTATGTTGATACAATAGTTCATTTTGCATTAGTGTCCTAGATGGAACAATGTTAAGAAGCAATTTAAATGAAATTCATTTAAATGTCAGCTCTCATGCCTGCGATTTTTCTATAATTGGTTATTTAATTAAAATAATTCTCATAGTCATTAATTTAGACTAAAACTTGCTGTGCACTGACATGTTTTAATTACATGGTATTAACAAAATTGATATGCTTTAAAAAAGCATGGTTAAATTTTAAACAAGAATAAATTAGAAATCTCATAGATCATCCTACTTAGAGTATTTAGGAAAGAAAATATCAGTCTTTTCAAGTGTTTATTATAAACAAAGTCACAATATTTTTTGCTTATGCTTCACAATGCGTTTTTGCATATATTTGTTTTCTGAGAATTAAATTTTATTTCATCATGGTCTTTCAGTCTCTGATTTCCTTTAGCCGGCACACAATAAATAGGGTAATGAACTTGAATTAAATTTTAATTGGAAAAAGCAAGCAAACCACAGAGACCACAAACAGACAATACAAAACCAAAGCCTAAATGATGTTGTAACTTTGACTTCAATAGTAAAGTTTAAGGATGGCTAACCTATCCATGTTTGTCAGGTATTTCTAAGCTGCCTTTTCTGGCAGAACTCTAAATAAAACTTAAACATTCATATAAATCTATGATCTGCTTGCAAGAAACCCACAGATGCACACAAGCTTTTTGCAACCACAATCTGGTATTCACTGTACATTTGGGGGAACTTAGCTGTTCTTGAACACAGAATGTTCTACATGGATATTGTCCTAAACTAGTGGTTCTCAACCTGTGGGTCGGGACCCCATTTGGGGTCGAACGACCATTTCACGGGGGGTTGCCAAACAAGGCAGTCTGCCATTTTTTTCCCCCTTTTCCTTAGCTGTGCTACTCCCTTTTATTCTATTGGCTTTTGAAAGCCAATAGAATAGACTCTGTTGAATAGAGTCTAATTCTATTGGCTTTCAAAAGCCAGTAGGAATTGTCCAGGCTGTCTCTGCCCTGCTGAGCCCACCAAAAGTCCCAAACGGTGCTGCACCAGTTGAGTAGTCCTCGACTTACGACCGGTTGAGTAGTCCTCGACTTACGACCGGTTGGAGGTCGCGGCATTAAAAAGGTTGAGAACCACTGTGCTAAACTGTGATAAATGTTCAGCTAAAATTATTTTGGAAGGTCAGATAACCAAATATTGTATCAGTCTTCTTCAACTGGCTGTTTTTCAGAAGTGTTGGGTCTATACCTTTCAAAAGTCATTGAGGAAAACTGCATTGAAAAATTCTTTGCATGTAACCTGCTATATTTCAAGTTATTGTGGAAGCGGTTAGGCCCAAGGGACTTACTGTTAAACTGAAGATCTCCAAGGTCCCATCCAACTCTGTTATTCTGTTATTCTCCTATGAATTGACTGTAGATCTGTTAGTCCAGGGCTTTTCAACCTTTTCATCCTTTGTATCACTTTTAGGATGTGGCAACATCTGAGTACCACCAGTCGCCTAGCAAGGTGTAAAAATCTTGATGACCAAAAAAAAAAAAAAAAAGGAAAAAAGTGATAAAGTACAGGTAGTCCTCGACTTACAACAGTTCGCTTAGTGACTGTTCGAAGTTACAATGGCACTGAAAAAAGTGCCCCCCCAAGCCACAGCCGAGCAGGACATCTGCCTGCCCACCCAGTGGCTCTCTTCCTTCTGTCTGAGGTTTTCATTGTTGTGAGCAGCGGGGGTGGGATGGGTGTGTTTGGTTTTTATTCCCCCTGTCTGGTGGATGGTTGCAGCAGGTTTTGGTCACTTCACATGACCCTGGGACACTGTGACTATCATAAATATGAATCAGTTGCCAAGCATCTGAATGTAAATCACAAGACCCTGGAGATGCTGCAATATTCCAGCTGATTGGTGCTTCTTCTGGGCTCAGAAGCACCAGGATCAGCGCCGAGGTCCAGCTGGATCCTGGCACTGATCCTGGTGCTTCCACTGAGCCCTGACAGCCCTGAAGAAGTGCCGATCAGCTGGAAAGCAGCACTGATCCTGGCACTTCCGCTGAGCCCTGACACCCTGCAGCTCCAGCCATCTCTCGCTCAGGCTTGTGCGGTGCTGCCACCAGTTCAGCTCATTCCCCTCTCCTGCTACCACTTTTCTAGGATGGTCGCATACCACCTGCCAGGTGCCAATGTACCACAGGTGGTACCCGTACCACTGGTTGAAAAGCCCTGTGTTAGTCCACTGAAAAGAACAGGATATTTCTTTCAAAAGATTTGACCAGGCTGACTACCTTCAAACGTTTCAAAGGAGACTTTACCTCCAACAGGATTTGACTTTTGTTAGATCCCCTGCACATTATTTCTTTTGAGCAGACTTATTACTTAAGTTACCCAGATCTATTGAAGGACCAATTAATTGTTCATCCCTTTACTCATTTGATGATTTTGAGACAATGTAGATTTATTTTACATAATTATTGACTGAGCGATGTAATTCTCAGCCAACTGATGAACTGCTTTTGTTTTGAAATAAATTCTCATTACTTTTTTTTTTTAAAAAAAGGAATAGAACAAACTTACCTGATGTTATAAGGCAGGAGTCTTCAACCCCTGGTCCATGGACTGGCACCAATCTGTGGCATGCCAGCAACTGGGCCAGGCAAACAAGCAAAGCCCCATCCATGGGATGCAGGCATCATGCAAAACCATACCCCATCCAGTTTGTGGAAAGACATTTCTCCATGGAAACAGTCCCTGGTGCCCAAAAAGTGGGGGGGGGAAGCGCTGTTATAAGGAACATTTTTAGTTGTCAGACCTGCTATTCTGATGTTTCACCAAACAATCAGCCAGATGTTCAGACTGGATTTGACATTTTTGTCTGCCTATCGAGTCCTTTCCAAGGACCTTGTAAGGACCCACCCCACTTTGCAGAACTCCTGGAATAATTCTTCCAACAGGCATCCTTTATTAAGAGAAAATGGTTGCAGGCGTTCTAGACAGGACTTGGGGTCCAAGCTCTCCCATTCAAGGTTTTAAGGGGTTCCCCAGTAGACCCACCCAATCACCCCCTACTTCCAGCGACAGTCTCAGGCATTACACTCCCACCCCCTTTTCCTTACTGCCGGCTGGATGGAGACTTCAGAGAAAACTACATGAAAGGTAATAGCCCCATTGTTATGGTTAGTCCTTTTGGTGATACACACATCCAGTTCCTTTGAAGTGTATCGAAGGAAGTGAGGGCCATAAAACCCCTTTGTTCACCCCCTTCCCTTCATCGTATGACAGAATCCATAGAAGGCAGAAATGAGGTTTTCTATAATTAATAACTAGAGATGAAATATAATTGGAATCTGACAGACCTGGAACAGGCAGATATGGCAGTCTGATGGTGTTACAGATATTGTAACAGGATGTAAGCTGTTCCAAGCAAAGCTGCCTTTTACAACTGACTAATGGTGGTTTTGTCTAAGATAGTGGAATTCAAATGGTGCATCTGGTGTTTTATGATTGCACCCAAGGCACCCATGACTATTGGTATTATCTTTGCTTTCTTTTGCCACAGTCGTTCTATTTCTATTCGCAGGTGTTTGTATTTTGTATTTTGTTATCTTCTCCAGTTCTTTCTCTTCTATTCTGATATTATTATTTGAAAAAGGAAAGGTAATGCTGGCTGATTGTTTGATCAATCCTATCACTCAAGCATTTGAGGAGGAACCCTATTCGATTCGTTACCCACCAAAGTAGATTTTTTACTATTCTGTGAGAATTTCACAATATGGAAACCATGAGTTCTCTCTTAAAAAGACTTTTACTGTTCTCCTTCCCTACTCCAATTATTCAGATACCAAAAAGTTTTGTGGAGTTACTTGGGAGTAATAAACGGTTAATTAAAGATTTTTTTTTTTTTTTTAGTATTTGCTCCTTTTCAAAATTTGGTGGTTCAACCAAATTATTCTGCTTCCTTTCTGACAAATAAGCTTTTAATTTTTTTTAAAATTTCTTCTAGATTGACTTCCAGAGCAGTCCTGGGTAGTTTTTATGTACCGTGATTCTCATCACCATGTGACATCTGGTTATAAACTTGAGACTGCACATATAGGAAAGAAATCACAAATATTTCTTTCATTCACCCCAACAATATTTAGCACATTACTGGAAAAAGCCGTTTGACGGTCATTATGTGAAAGATCCTCGGCTGCCAAGCTTTTCTGAAAATTGCATTTGTTGTCTCATGCCAAAAACTCTCTTTAAATGCTAATGAACAAAATTTGGCACACATATTCCCTTCTGGATGGTTGACACCAAGGCTTTCTGGGTGGTCAACAGAAAGGGAAATCCAGGTCTATATGATTTCTGATCTCATACGCTTCCCCCCATTCCTAAATCGATAGTGTCTATCAAGATTTTTCAATCTTATTTTCAGATTGCATCTTTATTGGTGAACACACGTATGAAAAAGCAAACCAGTTTATAGCATGTGGTAACAGCACTTAGACTTATATACTTCTCCATAACATCCAATGCATGTTAGTGTGTGTGTGTGTGTGTGTGTGTGTGTGTGTGTTTGTTTGTTTGTTTAAAAATTCATTTGGAGAATTAAGTGCACCATTCTAATATCAGTTTATTCACTGCAGTATATTCTAATGCCGTATATTCACTGCTTGTCGATATTCTTGGGAAATTCAATCATAAGTTGCAATAAATTGTTAATTAGGCATTTGCTTAACTCTTTGGAGACAGAAAAGGAGTGGGTTTCATTTTTAAAAATTGTCTTGGGTAATTATGTTCTCCTGCTAGGAAAACACACACACATACACACACACACACACATATATACATGCACACACACATATACATATAGACACACACAACACACACATATTTATATACACACACACATATATATATGTCCATACATACATACACACACACACACACACACACACACACACACACATATATATATATATTGCCTTTTTTAAAAAATAAATTTTGATCAAAAATACCCAATATTCCTGCTTCCTATTTTCCTACAATAACAACCTGATGTGTGTGTACCTGTTTAAGATCTTCTTGTGGTCTTGATGCTTTTTGAAAGATTGTGTCATGCAACATTAGAAATCCCTCTGATTTCAAACTTCATTATCCTTTGGAGAAAGAGAACTTCCTTTGGGAAAAACAAGCTCACCCAGATCTGGATCATCTCTGGGTCTACTTTTTCCTACTAGAGTTTCAACATATCATTTCCATTTTTTTTATTCTAAAAAGGGCAATTGAGCTTTTGTTATTAATCTGCATGAAATGAAATTTGCTAAGAATCAGGCAGTTTCTCTATTGCACTAATCGGTTGTGTAACTGTTCTATAAAGAAACTGGGATGCCACTGACAAACAGAAGACCATACAAATCTTATGCAGGAAGAAGTTTAATTTATCTCCGTGAGGCTTTCTTCCAATCAGCCTCATAAGTCAACTGACAGTAAGACGTATATATTAGAAAGAAAGGAAAAATGTGAAATTGAACTGAGTCCCAGATGCTTGGTGTTTATAACAAGGATTGATTTTTTAAAAAGGCTTTAACAATATGCTAGGATGACTCCCGTTCAGTGGAACAAAATGAAGGGTATTCTTCTAGCCATCTAAAAATACACTCTATATTTGCTGACAGTGTTAGAGTGTTTGCTACTTAGCTATTAATACTGGGGGGGGGGGATAAAGTGGAACTGAGGGATTGTTTTTTTTAAAAAAAAAAACTAGTCTTGTGTTTTAGCATTTATCTTGCCTTTACATTTTGGCTTTATATAAAATGAGCAGGATGCTTCTGAATGGAGCACCATATAGTTTGAACCGGAAACCCTGGGTTTAACTGAACAATGAAAAATTAAGAGAAAAATTAAGAGAAATTAAGTGCAAAAGCCAACACTGTATAATCTCTCTTCTCTCCACAGTTCCTGGACCTCCAAATATTTGTGTTTGGTGTTGATCATGTTTGTGTATCTCTGGAGTCAGAAGACACTTCCAGAATCTGATACCTATAAACAGAATCCAAACATTGCAAAAATGAAAATATTAGGTTCAATGGTGAGTGTTCACCTGCCAAAGGTCTAGCTATTGTCCCAGAATTGCCTTCCCCAGA